>NC_133801.1:23060369-23149782 GCF_043250625.1 Sebastes fasciatus
TAACATATACACATACACATTGCATGATATCGGGCCGTGGCAAGATTGTCTCAAGCAGACGAAGAGAGTCTGCTCACGTTCAAGCCAGAAAGACTACCTGGCCATCAGGTGTTTCTTAGTGTTTTTCTCAGGCCTCAAGAGAATGATGAAACATTTGGGGGCAAAAATGCAGAGCAGTAAACCATAGCTAGAGGCCAGGATTGCAAAAATCTCCACAGCGACAACATATTTCCCAGGAGAGCTAACGTAAGCAGGGACAAAGGCCACCCAGACAGCACAGAATATCAGCATGCTGAAGGTGATCAGTTTGGCCTCGTTGAAATTGTCGGGGAGTTTCCGGGCAAGAAAGGCCAAGAGGAGGCAGGTGCAGGCCAGCAGACCAATGTAACCCAGAACCAGAGAGAAGCCCACCACAGAGGCCATGGCACACTCCAGGGTGACCTTTGAACCTTGAAAACCAAGATCACGTTGAGGCACAGGGGGGCTGAGGGACAGCCATGTGGCACAGATGATAATCTGTATGAAATGTAAAAACATTTAGGTGTTATTTTGTTTTATATCAAGAAATGCTGTTAACTTTTAATCAATAAAAAAAATAGTAACACCTGTATTGATGTAAAGAGGCAGACACTTCCTCTCTGCTGGCCTGGACCAAACCACTTCATCAGGGCTTTAGCACCTGGCCGAGCTGAGCTGAAAACAACAAGAACTACCAAGGTTTTGACCAGGAGGCAGGAAACACAAAGTACAAAGCTGATCCCAAAAGCTGCCTGCTGGAACCGACAAGCCCAGACTGATGGACGACCGATGAATACCAGAGAGCACAGGAAGCAGAGCTTCAGCGACAGGAGAAGCAGGAAGCTCAGTTCTGAATTGTTGGCTCGCACCTTGAGCAAGAAAGACAAGGGGAAGACATTCAAATGCATACAACAAACTCTCTGTTATACTACTCTGAGTTCTTACCATAGGTGTTTGACGGTAGCAGAGAAACACCACAAACACAGCTGTTGTCACCGCGGCACCAGACACAGCTACTGCAGTCAGGGTGATGCCCAAGGTTTCATGAAAGGAAAGGAAGTCCAGCTGGCGAGGGATGCAGGCAGTTTGTTTAGCATTGGACCAAAACTCTGATAGACAACGCTCACAGTGAAGGGAACCTGGGAGAGGAAAAAAGAGGAGAAAGAGAAGGAAAATAAAACACAAAGGTGGAAATTTCAGGACTAATGTCCTCACCAGTTTGATTGCTAATCTCCCCTTCAGCACATGGGATACAGTCAAAGCAGCAGAGAGGTTCTCCTTTCCTATTGGCCTTCCGGGTGCCTGGGGGGCAGCTCTCACTGCACACTGAAACAGGCACCTAAACAACAAGTAAAATAATATTCTCAATGACATAATCATGTGAATAGACACAGGCGTTCATTTCAACAGCAAATGTGTTGGTAGCCTTGAGACAATTTGTTGATCTAACTATACCTGAGTGGATCCTGTGCTCCACTGAATAGCCGACTCATTAAGATGGAGGTCAAACCCGTCCACACGGCCGATCAAAACCAGTTTGAGTGACCCCTCAGGGGTCTTCTGCCAGTTGACAAGGTCGTACTTTGCTGGAATGTCGCCCCCTTGGAAGTAAAACATTTCACCCTGCGGTGTGGTGACGTTCACTTTGTTCAAGTGCTGCAACAGCTGAAATGTTGAAGAGACTGTTGACATCAAAACTTTAATAACTATATGGTGCTTGTGGATAAGATGACTCAGGGATAATTGTGTTTACCTCTTTGGGTTTGATGTGTTTTGGAGAGGAGCAGGTGGATCTGTTGCAGGAGAGAAGACTGTGAAGGGCGTGGGCTGCAGCATAAACAGCTAGGTAGACATTATATGCCACCCTTAGCTGGGAAGTGTCAGTGAAGGGATTCTGCACTCCCTCCAGGGACTCTGTGCCACTGCAGGGTGCTAGAGAAGCTTTCTGAAAGGACTCCTTAGAAGAAGATGAAGAAGAAACATTTGACTGATGGTTAGACCTTGTTTTGAGTTGAGATGAATATAAAGATAGAGGTGCTGCATGTGGACTGCATCCAAACTCCTTTTCCCAGAATTCTCGTAAGAATTCATCATCAGGACGACGAATTGGGTGCAAACTTCTGAGATAATTCTGAAATCCGGGTATTGTTGCACTTCGAATGGCCACACCAAGAACGCCACTTGCCACTTTAGAGATGGCAAGATCTTGGAGAAGATCACCACTGGTGCTCCAAGCCTCACTGGCCAGAAACTGTCTGTCAGTCACCTACAGATTAGACGACACTGATATAAATTACAACAAGAAAAACAGACAAACTATATGTTTTTGTTTAGTGATGAAAACATTAGTCTATACAAACGTCCATGCCAGTTGCTCACATTTCTCTTCGCCAGTTCCAGCAATATTGTCCTTACATCTGTATACCAGCAAAAGATTAGAATCACCCTGGCAGTCGAATCTTGAATTGTGAGGGCTACACGTCTGGCATCACTCACAATAGTTTCTCTTTGGACAGTCTCTATGAATTTCAAACACACCCCTTTCCCCTGAGTCTCTTCCTGAAATGCCTGGAGGTCAAAACAACAAATATGTTCGTACATGTTTTGAGAGTTTTTCAGGCAATTTACAATAAAATAACAAAGACATACACCTGTATCGCAAAATGACCATAATCATTGTTTTCAATCACAGCTCCCATCCAAGTCCAGCGGAAGTGTATGGCCAGTCGTGCCATGGCCCGGGCTTGGTAAATATCACTGGGGATTGTTCTGAAGACGTTAGGAAAATTAAGCCTGTCACTAAGACAGGGGCAGCTTGCAAAGTAGCTGATCTGAGAGAAAGACGTATAAATATAATTTTGACACTGCTTTTACAGCAATAACACCATTTTATTTTTAGTATCAGCCTCTTGCTGTATAAAATAAGGTTAATCAGGTTTATTTCCTATGAGATAGTGAAACTCACAAGTGGCACAGAGAGAGGCCCAAGGATCCTTGACAGAATGATGGTTATTGTTGATGCGGCAGGACCAATGAGTAAAGGAACAGGCTGACCACCTGCTGATAGACATATATTTACATGAGGACAAACTTTTTGTGTTATAATCATATCAGCTGCTGTTTTCATGGACGTATCAAATATTAACTGCATACTAAATCATCAAGTCATACCTGCTGTCTCTCTAGGTCGTTCATCAGTTGTAGAACGAGGCGTAGAGGATGTTAAGTTGCAGCTGTGTGCGTCTCCTCCAACCAGCGACAGTGCAGCTTGCAGAGCCCAGCGGGAACAGCTATCAAGTATACGGTAGCCCAGCTTCACTCCTGGTAGCAGGGTGCTGTTACGATTGATTTCATCCACCGCAAACGTCATACTATATACGTTTTTTAATGACTTTAGATCTAAACTGAGATCACAGGAGAAGAAAGGAACAGTGAATAAAATAAACTAGAAGATCAGTAAAAGATAGTCATCAAAATGTCATATCTTCCAAAATATATGTATTACAGTTAAATCTATTTAAATAATTTTACTATAATTAAAATATACTTACCTCAGATATATACAACTTTAACCTAACCTAACATAAAACATTATGTATTATAAACATTGCATAGCTTTCTAGCTCAACATTTTGTGGAATATTTGTATCTGTATTTAACAGAAACTAATTGTGCTGAACAACATAATAACCACCAGACATTCAACAACACTATATTTTCTGATGAAGTTTTACCCAGTGCATGGTTCATAGTGAGGAAGCTTGGTGAATCCCTGCTGAACAGACGGTGTGTAATACAGATTAAAAAGCCCACCGATAATCACATCTCCATCCTGGGAGAGGCTCTTGTCGCTTGGTGCTCCCCACCGGGAGCACACTATCGCCTGAGCCACCTCCGGCCCCGTCTGTCTGCCCACTACAATGAGAAGCAGCAAGGAGAGGGCCGAGGAGGGCAACCGAGTGTGGAGCCAGGAGAGCCAAGACATGGATAAAACTGTTCTGAACATTTAACACATATAATAGCTGTTATCTGAATGACAGAATATGCATCAATATATGCAGTCTGTGTAAAACACAAGTCACATCAAACCTCCTTCACCGAACCTGACAATAGAGTTCAACAGTTCCTGTTACCAAATACAAATCCCATTAAATTCCACATGTCTAAATGTAACATCATAGCCTCGTGTCTGTTGCCTGCAAAAACAGAGGACACGATAAACAGAAACATGGTTCACTTGATTAAAAAGCTCTCATCACAAGGTAAATTGTTAACTTTGAAAATGGTATCTTAACTAAAACATAATGACCCCCCCACTCTTCACAAGTGAAGTGTTGATGTGAGTATTTATAATAGGTGTAAAGCCTTTTGAAAGGAAGTAAAACTGATGACACACGAGCCAAAATGATTCCTCTCTCTCGAGTGATGGTGGAAAAACAAGTGAATGCTTGCAAGGGATTAGTGTAAATTGTGTGTGTGTGTGTGTGTGTGTGTGTGTGTGTGTGTGTGTGTGTGTGTGTGTGTGTGTGTGTGTGTGTGTTTGTGTGTGCGTGTGTTCTTGTACAGCTATCTTTGTGAGGACCAATTTGAGTTTTCGACCTTCAGAGTCAGGACATATTTGGAAAGTGAGGACATTTTGGCCAGTCCTCACCTTCACACAGACCTTCAAAGGCCTGTTTGAGGGTTCAAACTTGGTTTTAAGGTCCAGGTTAGAATTAGGTTTAGGTTAGTTTAAGGTTAGGTTAAGGGTTGGGCTCAGGCATTTAGTTGTGATGGTTAAGGTTAGGGTAAGGGGCTAGGGAATGCATTATGTCAATGAGTGTCCTCACAAAGAAAGAAGTACACAACTGTGTGTGTGTGTGTGTGCGTGCGTGCGCGCGCGTGTGCGTGCGTGCGCACGCGTGTGTGTGTGCGTGTGCGTGTGTGTGTGTTTGTGTTCTTGTACAGCTATCTTCGTGAGGACCAATTTGAGTTTTAGACCTTCAGAGTGAGGACATTTTTGGAAAGTGAAGACATTTTGGCCAGTCCTCACTTTCACACAGACCTTCAAAGGCCTGTTTGAGGGTTCAAACTTGGTTTTAAGGTCCAGGTTAGAATTAGGTTTAGGTTAGGGTAAAGGTTAGGGTAAGGGTCGTTGTTAGGCATTTAGTTTTGATGGTTAAGGTTAGGGTATGGTGCTAGGGAATGCATTACGTCAATGAGTGTCCTCACAAAGAAAGAAGTACATGACTGTGTGTCTGTGTGTCTGTGTGTGTGTGTGTGTGTGTGTGAGTGCGTGCGTGCGCGTGCGTGTGTGTGTGTGTGTGTGTGTGTGTGGATACAATACTGTATGAAGTCATTCAAATGACCCCAGATAACTGAGATACTCAGGATAAGCAAGTGAAAAGTTTCGGGAAGCTGTTCATCGTTTTTCATAATGAGCTGAAAGTGATCAAACATGAAAGAAATCATCCAACTTTATGTGTCATTTCCTCTTAGATTTATAAGGAATATTGTACTGTGATTGATCCATGCAACTTAAAGGTACAGTGTTTAACATCTCGCCATCTCGCTGTGAGGTTGCAGATTGCAACCTTTCCCATGTGCCAAGCGTGTAGGAAAACTGCGGTGGCTGACGTGAAAATGCAAATGGCCCTATCTAGAGCTCAAGACCAACCGACCAACAGAGATGTCCCGTGTCTTGTTTCCCGGCAGCTGAGTGGAGTGACACTGGTTAACTCCTGAGCGAGTGATGTTATCCACTCCGGCCCAAGCAGGAAAAGTTAACAGTAGTTTGTACGTTCAGGGCTACTGTGGAAACATGGTGGCCGGCTCCGTGAAGAGAGGACCTGCTTCATATATAAACATCTCATTCTAAGGTAACAAAAACACAATGATTTTTATTTCCAGGTAAAATACTTTTTAATATTATATTCCATTTCTGCACATAGATCCCCCTAATTGTTACACACTGACACTAACAAAGTTGGCAGTCTGTTGGAACCAGTATGGGGAATTGTATGCCCAGAGCAACAGGTGTGCTGTTTGTCAGCTCTATTACACTGTAATTTCATGAGCAATTACACCCCATTATGTTAAAGGTGGCATATGGGGAAAGATGAGGCTGTTTGTGACTTACGATGAATGTGTATGTTTTTCTTGCTTCCTTGAACATAAAATTAAAATTGTTTTATTGTATAATGCTGTGATTCCCCTGTCCCTCAAAGTCCTAAATAATTACTTTATGAACATTTTCTTTTCTATGACTACATGGTGGATAATTAATGTATATAATGCCTATGTATACATTGTTTAATCTGAACACATGGACGCACATAGCCTCATTCTAAAAAGATCATCAAGAATTTGCAAGGTTACTGTATATGAACTTTAGGGCAGTTAGACCTACTGTATATTATTTTTAGAGCAAATGCTTCAATTAAAAGTGAAAGCGAGACGTGGCACAGCTGCACAAGCTAATTGCAGATGTACATGAAAACTTCAACAGGGAAGAAACCTTGTTGAGAGTTGAGGAAAGAAACATCAGAGCATCATTTAGTGGTATCATACTTCCATCTAGTGGTCGTTGTTCAGTACATGTACCAAAACAAGTATGTCCATGTTGTCATCAACATATCATTACACATTCAAAGTGATTAGTGTTGCAGTTAGATTAATGGGTAGCAGATTTTATTATTTCTCTCGCTAATATGATTTTGATAGCTGCATCAACTATTGTGATGAGGCATACAGAAGCCCCAATTTTTTAAATAGCAATTATACTTATTTTAACTCTAACCAAGAACATAATGGCATTGGCCCACTGTGAAAGTAATAAATGTATTTACTTCTATTATTTACTTTGAATTAATGCAAGAGTATAACAAAAAAACACAATATGGTACACAGGCTACATCGTCTTTAGTAATGTAATACTTCATCAAAAATGTTGTTTTCTGAGAAACTGGTGGAGTGTTTCATTCATCTGAGGTTCAGTATTTATTCAAAACACAGAAAAGAGAGCAAGCAACCAACCACATTAATGCAAAATACATCAAAATGTATTTCATTGAAATGTGTGTTTGTATTTAACGGTTGATTAATAGTGTTATATTACCATTTAATGATGTCTAAGAACAGCAGAAAATATCTTAGATATCCATTTACCAATGAAAGCCATGATTATGTGTCGCTGCAAGACGTTTGTTGATTTTATACAAGCACGTTAACAATTAACATTATTTAGATGAAAGGAATTGACATAACATATACACATACACATTGCATGATATCAGGCCGTGGCAAGTTGGGGGGCCGATTGTCTCAAGCAGACGAAGAGAGTCTGCTCACGTTCAAGCCAGAAAGACTACCTGGCCATCAGGTGTTTCTTAGTGTTTTTCTCAGGCCTCAAGAGAATGATGAAACATTTGGGGGCAAAAATGCAGAGCAGTAAACCATAGCTAGAGGCCAGGATTGCAAAAATCTCCACAGCGACAACATATTTCCCAGGAGAGCTAACGTAAGCAGGAACAAAGGCCACCCAGACAGCACAGAATATCAGCATGCTGAAGGTGATCAGTTTGGCCTCGTTGAAATTGTCGGGGAGTTTCCGGGCAAGAAAGGCCAAGAGGAGGCAGGTGCAGGCCAGCAGACCAATGTAACCCAGAACCAGAGAGAAGCCCACCACAGAGGCCATGGCACACTCCAGGGTGACCTTTGAACCTTGAAAACCAAGATCACGTTGAGGCACAGGGGGGCTGAGGGACAGCCATGTGGCACAGATGATAATCTGTATGAAATGTAAACACATTTAGGTGTTATTTTGTTTTATGTCAAGAAATGCTGTTAACTTTTAATCAATAAAAAAAATAGTAACACCTGTATTGATGTAAAGAGGCAGACACTTCCTCTCTGCTGGCCTGGACCAAACCACTTCATCAGGGATTCAGCACCGGGCCGAGCTGAGCGGAAAACAACAAGAACTACCAGGGTTTTGACCAGGAGGCAGGAAACACAAAGTACAAAGCTGATCCCAAAAGCTGCCTGCTGGAACCGACAAGCCCAGACTGATGGACGACCGATGAATACCAGAGAGCACAGGAAGCAGAGCTTCAGCGACAGGAGAAGCAGGAAGCTCAGTTCTGAATTGTTGGCTCGCACCTTGAGCAAGAAAGACAAGGGGAAGACATTCAAATGCATTCAACAAACTCTCTGTTATACTACTCTGGGTTCTTACCATAGGTGTTTGACGGTAGCAGAGAAACACCACAAACACAGCTGTTGTCACCGTGGCACCAGACACAGCTACTGCAGTCAGGGTGATGCCCAAGGTTTCATTAAAGGAAAGGAAGTCCAGCTGGCGAGGGATGCAAGCTGTTTGTTTAGCATTGGACCAAAACTCTGATGGACAACGCTCACAGTGAAGGGAACCTGGGAGAGGAAAAAAGAGGAGAAAGGGAAGGATAATAAAACACAGACAAGGTGGAAATTTCAGGAGTAATGTCCTCACCAGTTTGATTGCTAATCTCCCCTTCAGCACATGAGATACAGTCAAAGCAGCAGAGAGGTTCTCCTTTCCTGTTGGCCTTCCGGGTGCCTGGGGGGCAGCTCTCACTGCACACTGAAACAGGCACCTAAACAAGGAAAATAATATTTTCAATGACATAACCATGTGAATAGACACAGGCCTTCATTTCAATAAATTTGTTGGTAGCCTGATTGATCTGACTACCTGAGTGGATCCTGTGCTCCACTGAATAGCCGATTCATTAAGAATGAGGTCAAACCCGTCCACACGGCCGATCAAAACCAGTCTGAGTGACCCCTCAGAGGTCTTCTGCCAGTTGACAAGGTCGTACTTTGCTGGAATATCGCCCCCTTGGAAGTAAAACATTTCACCCTGTGGTGTGGTGACGTTCACTTTGTTCAAGTGCTGCAACAGCTGAAATGTTGAAGAGACTGTTGACATCACAACTTTAAGAACTATATGGAGCTTGTGGATAAGATGACTCAGGGATAATTGTGTTTACCTCTATGGGTTTGATGTGTTTTGGAGAGGAGCAGGTGGATCTGTTGCAGGAGAGAAGACTGTGCAGGGCGTGGGCTGCAGCATAAACAGCTAGGTAGACATTATAAGCCACCCTTAGCTGGGAAGTGTCAGTGAAGGGATTCTGCACTCCCTCCAGGGACTCTGTGCCGCTGCAGGGTGCTAGAGAAGCTTTCTGAAAGGACTCCTTAGCAGAAGATGAAGAAGAAACATTTAACTGATTGTAAGACCTTTTTTTCAGCGGAGATGAATATAAAGAGAGAGGTGCTGCATGTGGACTGCATCCAAACTCCTTTTCCCAGAATTCTTTTAAGAATTCATCATCAGGACGACGAATTGGGTGCAAACTTCGGAGATAATTTTGAAATCCGGGTATTGTTGCACTTCGAATGGCCACACCAAGAACGCCAGTTGCCACTTTATAGATGGCAAGATCTTGGAGAAGATCACCACTGGTGCTCCAAGCCTCACTGGCCAGAAACTGTCTGTCAGTCACCTACAGATTAGATGACACTGAAATAAATTACAATAAAAAAAACGGATGACAATTTGTTTTTATGAATTAAATTATCTTTTTGTTTAGTGATGAAAACATTAGTCTATACTAATACCCATGCCAGTTGCTCACATTTCTCTTGGCCAGTTCCAGCAATATTGTCCTTGCATCAGTATACCAGCAAAAGATCAGAATCACCCTGGCAGTCGAAGCTTGAATTGTGAGGGCTACACGTCTGGCATCACTCACAATAGTTTCTCTGTGGACAGTCTCTATGAATTCCAAACACACCCCTTTCCCCTGAGTCTTTTCCTGAAATGCCTGCAGGTCAAAAGAACAAATATGTTCGAACATGTTTTGAGAGTTTTTCAGGCAATTTACAGTAAAATAACAAAGACATACACCTGTATTGCCAAATGACCATAATCATTGTTTATAATCACAGCTCCCATCCATGTCCAGCGGAAGTGTATGGCCAGTCGTGCCATGGCCTGGGCTTGGTAAATATCACTGGGGATTGTTCTGAAGAAGTTAGGAAACTTAAGCCTGTCACTAAGACAGGGGCAGCTTGCAAAGTAGCTGATCTGGGAAAAAGACGTATAAATATTATTTTGACACTGCCTTTACAGCAATCATACCATTTTATTTTTAGTGTCATTCTCTTGAAGCATTAAAAAAGGTTAGTCAGGTTTATTTCCTATAAGGTAATGAAACTCACAAGTGGCACAGAGAGAGGCCCAAGGATCCTTGACAGAATTATGGTTATTGTTGACGAGGCAGCACCAATGAGTAAAGGAACAGGCTGACCACCTGCTGATAGACATATAATTACATGATGACAAACTTTTTGGGCTATAATCATATCAGCTTTTGTTTTCATGGATATATCAAATATTAACTGCATACTAAATCATCAAATCATACCTGCTGTCTTTCCAGGTTGTTCATCAGTTGTAGAACGAGGCATAGAGGATGTTAAGTTGCAGCTGTGTGTGTCTCCTCCGACCAGCGACAGTGCAACTTGCAGAGCCCAGTTGAAGCAGCTATCAAGTATACGGTAGCCCAGCTTCACTCCTGGTAGCAGGGTGCTGTTACCATTGATTTCATCCACCGCAAACGTCATACTATATACGTTTTTTAATGACTCTAGATCTAAACTGAGATCACAGGAGAAGAAAGGAACAATGAATAAAATAAACTAGAAGATCAGTAAAAGATAGTGATCAAAAATATCATATATACCAACATAAATGTATTACAGCAAAATATATTTAAATAATTCTACTATAATTAAAATATGCCTACCTCAGATATATACAACTTTAACGTAACCTATCATAAAACATTATGTATTATAAACATTGCACAACTTTCTAGCTCAACATTTTTTAGAATATTTTTATCTGTATTTAACAGAAACATATTGTTCTGAACAACATAATAACCACCAGACATTCAACAACAATACATGTTGTGTTCACGTTTTACCCAGTGCATGGTTCATAGTGAGGAAGCTTGGTGAATCCCTGCTGAAGAGCCGGTGTGTAATACAGATTAAAAAGTCCACCGATAATCACATCTCCATCCTGGGAGAGGCTCTTGTCGCTTGGTGCTCCCCACCGGGAGCAAACTATCGCCTGAGCCAGCTCCGGCTCTTTCTGTCTGCCCACTACAATGAGAAGCAGCAGGGAGAGAGCCGAGGAGGGCAACCGAGTGTGGAGCCAGGAGAGCCAAGACATGGATGCAGCTGCTCTGAACATTTAACACATATAATAGCTGTTATCTGAATGACAGAATATGCATCAATATATGCAGTCTGTGTAAAACACAAGTCACATCAAACCTGCTTCACTGAACCTGACAATAGAGTTCAACAGTTGCTGTTACCAAATACAAATCCCATTAAATTCCACATGTCTAAATGTAACATGACAGCCTCGTGTCTGTTGCCTGCAAAAACAGAGGACATGATAAACAGAAACATGGTACATTTGATTAAAAAGCTCCCATCAAAATGTACATTGTTAACTTTGAAAATGGTATCTTAACAAAACATAACCGACCCCCCCACTCTGCACAAGTGAAGTGCTGATGTGAGTATTTATAATAGGTGTAAAGCCTTTTGAAAGGAAGTAAAACTGATGACACACGAGCCAAAATTGTTCCTCTCTTGAGTGATGGTGGAAAAACAAGTGAATGCTTGCAAGTGATTAGTGTGTGTGTGTGTGTGTGTGTGTGTGTGTGTGTGTGTGTGTGTGTGTGTGTGTGTTCTTGTACAGCTATCTTCGTGAGGACCAATTTGAGTTTTAGACCTTCAGAGTGAGGACATTTTTGGAAAGTGAGGACATTTTGGCCAGTCCTCACCTTCACACAGACCTTCAAAGGCCTGTTTGAGGGTTCAAACTTGGTTTTAAGTTCCAGGTTACAAGTAGGTTGAGGTTAGGGTTAAGGTTAGGTTAAGGGTTGGGCTCAGGCATTTAGTTGTGATGGTTAAGGTTAGGGTAAGGGGCTAGGGAATGCATTATGTCAATGAGTGTCCTCACAAAGAAAGAAGTACACAACTGTGTGTGTGTGTGTGTGTGTGTGCGTGTGCGTGTGTGTGCGTGTGCGTGTGCGTGTGCGTGTGTGTGTGTGTGTGGATACAATACTGTATGAAGTCATTCAAATGACCCCAGATAACTGAGATACTCAGGATAAGGAAGTGAAAAGTTTCGGGAGCCTGCTTATCGTTTTTTTCTAAATGAGCTGAAAGTGATCAAACATGAAAGAAATCCTCCAACTGTATGTGTCATTTCCTCTTTGATTTATAAGGAATATTGTACTGTGATTGATCCATGCAACTTAAAGGTACAGTGTTTAACATCTCGCCATCTTGCAGTGAGGTTGCAGATTGCAACCTTTCCCATGTGCCAAGCGTGTAGGAAAACTACGGTGGCTGACGTGAAAATGCAAATGGCCCTATCTAGAGCTCAAGACCAACCGGCCAACAGAGATTTCCCGTGTCTTGTTTCCCGGCAGCTGAGTGGAGTGACACTGGTTAACTCCTGAGCGAGTGATGTTATCCACTCCGGCCCAAGCAGGAAAAGTTAACAGTAGTTTGTCCGTTCAGGGCTACTGTGGAAACATGGTGGCCGACTCCGTTAAGAGAGGACCTGCTTCGTATATAAACGTCTCATTTTAAGGTAACGAAAACACAATGATTTTTATTTCCAGGTAAAATACTTTTTAATATTATATTCCATTTCTGCACATAGATCCCCCTAATTGTTACACACTGGTCCTAACAAAGTGTGGCAGTCTGTTGGAACCAGTATGGGGAATTGTATGCCCAGAGCAACAGGTGTGCTGTTTGTCAGCTCTATTACACTGTAATTTCATAAGCAATTACACCCAATTATGTTTAAAGTGGCATATGGGGAAAGATGAGGCTGTTTGTAACTTACGATTAATTGATTTTGAGCTTCGTTCGTGATAAATTATCTGTGGTGTGTGCTGTGAAGCATTTTGAGTAAAACAGGAAATAAACATGGAATTTGATGAAATCAAATATTTCAATATTTTATTGTATTGGTAGGACAATGCTCACAGTTCTCCGATGAGCAACAATACCAAGAAAAAAGGATGGCGTAACACTGAAACAATAAAAAAAAAAATGCTGCTTTGCCACCCTCCCCTCCTCAGCCTGGCCCTATGTTGTTGTCTCTCTGTTATCTCATTCCCTTGAGTTACACAAAAAAATAAAAGAACCATAACCAACAGGAGATTAGTTTTTGCAGTTTGTATCAAAGTAATTATAAAAATGAATAACTTTAAACTCCAAATCTTTCAAATTTGCAATTGTGTTTTTAAATTCTACAAATCATAGAGCGCAACAAGTCAAAGCACGGATGTACTGTATAGCAGGAACCTTGTGCTTTCCTCAGTCGACAGCCTATCTTGTTTTTCTTCACAAGAACAGGATAACAAAATTCTTTTGTCAAAGAAGATTTAACAATTGAAACCGGGAGTGCCCAAAAGGAAGCAACTGGGTTCTCTCCAAGGAGACTTGAACTTTCTTTTCGGACATCGAGTTGTCAGTTTTTACACTTACGTAAATAGCCACAGGATTTTACACCAGGAGATAAGAACACTTTCTAACTATGGGAAAGTTTCCTCAGCAGACTTTGTCAACAAAGGAAATTACACTTCATTGTAATTCAAAAACAGCCATATTCCACTTCAAATGGGAATTCTACTGATAAGGAGTCCTCCTCATATTCCTTCAAACACCTGGGGCCTCATGTATAAAAGACTGCGCAGCTTTCACACTGGAAGATGGCGTACTCACAAAATTGGAAAAGTACGTACGCACAGAAATTTTCACATGTATAAAACCGTGCGTACGCCTGTTCCTGCGCACCTTTCCTTTATACATCCCAATTGACGTGAAATTGAGCGCAGCTGCACGTGCCACTTGGTCCGCCTTGTCTCCTCCCATTAATAACTATGCAAATGACTATAAACACTCGCCATGCTGTCACTTATTTTCCAAATAACGACGGCAAATCACGCTGGAAAAGGAACAAAAAAGAAGAATTTCACAGAGTGTGAAATTGAAGTGTTTGTTACTGAGATGGAAGCTAGAAAACATATTTTATTTGATGGTCTTTCATCAGGAACCAGTAACAAACGCAACGTCTCCACAGCAGCTGACCGTGCGCTCCCGAAGGCTCCCGAAGGCTTCCGAAGGCGCACGGTCAGCTGCGCCCCGTGCCGTGCTGAGGGGCGCCGGTCTGGCCGCGTCCTCACTAAATATATACTATACGCTGTGCTGGAGTCACAGAGAGAGAATGTCAATACAATGAAGGATATATGAAGATATATATCTATATATATATCTCTATATATATACATATATAGAGATATATATGTATATATATATATATGCAACGAATTAAAAACAATGAATGACGTTCTTGGTGGGATAAGTCATATATTAAAAGACCTTGTTGAAAAATAAATGTTTGTCTCAACTCACCTCGTCGTTTTACATTCTGTGTATCTCATCTAAACGGCGCCGTATAGCTGCTGCATTTGGCTCATTGTTAGGTGTGCCAGGGTCCGGTTCATCCATATGTAGCTCCAGGGGACACAGGCTCACCACGCTGGTTTGCCACATTGTGCAGCACGCAATTTAGTTTTTGGCACGGTGGTCAAGGCATGTCATCTCTGGGAAATTAGTTTAAATGTGTTTCTGTTGTGCCTCTCTGATGTTAAACATTATGCGCAAACTAGTTAAGAAATATGTGGGGGGTTTTTTTTATCCCACATCATAAATAAAGCAAAGTAAGTTGAGTGGAAAAATTATTTTTACACATTTAGCGAATTTCAGTAGTTGGTAGTTTGACACTGCCAGATGACAGAGTTTGGAGGACGGCCCGTACATTCTCACTACTGGTCTAGAGTTTGCGGCACGGTCCGCACATTCTCACGTCACGTTGATTTTTATACATCCCGGCGTGAGCGTGAAACACAGCGTACGCAACATTGTAGTACGTGCGCACCATTTATACATGAGGCCCCAGGACCCTAAACATTTGCCCCCCTCCTCGTGAACTGAACTACATAAGTCTTCGGTGGAGCAACATTGCCATCTAGCGGTAACGGGAGGTAATAGGATGAGTGGTCGGAAATTAGAGTTTGTTATAAGTGGGGGCGCTGTCGAGCGATGAGCGGATAGGACGCAGCCACCTGTAGCTCCAGCAGATTTACGTTTAAAATTCCATTTTTTTACCAAAACCACTCGAAAATAATTCAGGAAGGTCATCAAGAATATAATCGAAGCCTCTGGGGAAGGTAAGAGAGGAAGAAATCCGTGTGAAAATGCCGAAAAAGGCCAACACAAAGCTGGACCCGAGCGAGGGAACAGGCCCGAATGAAGCCTCGGGCTCAACTAGAGACGATAACGCCGGAGGGGTCGCCCGGACGGCGGGTAACAGCGACGTGCTGGGGGCCATAGCAGTGCTACACGCAGAACTGTTCCTTATCAAGTCGGAGATTTGTAAGAAGATTGAAACCGAGATCTCAGAGGTTACGACTACATTGAGAGGGGAAATAGCACAACTGAAGGCCGAAAATGACGCGGCGATAACAGCGCTGAAGGCCAGGATGGACGCGCAAAACCAAACTCTGAAAGAGTTAGCAGACTCGGCTAGCGGCTCCTCGGACACGCTGCAGGACTTGGAGGACAAGGTCAAGAAACTTTCTGGGCAAGTTGAAACTCTCTCAGAAAAATGCCTAGACTTAGAGGGGCGCTCGAAAAGACAGAACTTGAGAGTGGTCGGAATAAAAGAAGGGAAAGAAACTGGGAAGCAGACCAGGGAGTTTGTGGCTCAGATGCTAGCGGAGGTGCTAAAC
Source organism: Sebastes fasciatus (assembly GCF_043250625.1). Taxonomy (NCBI): domain Eukaryota; kingdom Metazoa; phylum Chordata; class Actinopteri; order Perciformes; family Sebastidae; genus Sebastes; species Sebastes fasciatus. The sequence continues at coordinate 23,076,305 of NC_133801.1, forward strand.
CTAGCAGAAACACCGGAGATAGACCGAGCCCACAGGGCCCTGAGGAGACGTCCTGGAGACAACGAGCCACCACGGCAGCTGATCGCGAGGGTACATTACTGTCATGTATATGAAGACATAATGCAGAAAGTGATGTCCATCAAGGATTTAACATTTCAAGGACAACGGATCCGAATCTTCAGAGACTTCCCTCCTGAAGTAGTTAAACGCCGAGCTGCGTTCACTCCAGCCAGGAGGATGCTACGCGACAAACCTGGAGTCAGATTTGGACTTTTGTACCCAGCCAAGCTACGAGTGTCGCACAACGGATCAGAGAGGTTTTTCACCGACCCGGAGGAGGCTCGTCGTTATGCGGAGCGCCATTTCGGACCTCCAGGGGACGGGGTATGAGGACCAGATAACGAGGGCCCTCCACTTTGAACTTCAGAGAATTACTGAGAGGACTTTCCGTTTAGGATCTCCAAAGAGAGACTGAGATTGAGGACTCCAACAGGAGCCTCTTACAGGTGAACGTCAGGGTGGCTTTTGCAGAATGTTATTCTTGTTATATTGAAGGTTAAAGTGCACATTCTGCCACTGTTTACATTCGTTCTAAAGTGCCACAGCCCATTTTGTTCAAAGTGTTTAAGTCTAAGTTTACTGATGTAGTTCTGCTACTGATCTGTTGTATACAGTTGGGCTTATATTAAGCAGACAATTGATTAACAACTGCTGCTATTTTTCTTCCAGTATTTTTGTAGTGGGTGCTATTGGATAGAGCACGTTTTCTATGTTTACATTCTGAGCCTGAGGGGAACTGGCCAAGACAAATGTTACCTAATTATGACGGAAATACTTAAAGAGGAGGTCAAGTTAAACATACTCTCTCTATAATCCTTACTCACCCTTTTTTTTGCAGTTGAGCAAGACCTATCCCCTTGAATAATAAATAATATACCTTATGTTAATTCTAGAATTTTGGGTTTTGGGTTCACTATATAACTGTGGGGCTACACCGGAAGGTCAGTATGGTAGTGATTAAGAATTGGTTGTTAGGTAGTTGGTGCAGAGTTTGGACTTCTGGGAGAGAGGGCTGGTCCCGCTCCCAGAGGTCTAAATGTGGGTGCACCAAGGGGAAGGTGAGTGTTTTTGTGTTTTTGTTGTTTTGTTTAAGGGTAGGAAGGGGGGCGGGGTGGGGAGCAGTGCTACATAGGCTGTATCATTTAACGACAAATGGCAATGCGTCAGAATCATTACAGGAGAATGATATTTCCTTATGGTTGCACCGATAGATAAGGACGGAGATATAGGAACGGGACGAAATTTAACTTTTTGCACATGGAATGTGAATGGAATAAATGAACCAGTAAAAAGGGGCAAGGTACTGTCGCACCTGAGAGAGTTACGGGCCGATGTGATTTTCTTACAAGAGACGCATTTGAAAAATGAAGATCATGGTAGAATTAAGGCTGGATGGATAAGTCAAGTATACCATTCCAAGTTTTCAGCCAAGGCTAGGGGGGTGGCTATCCTAATTCGCAAAAATGTTCCATTCTTACATCAGTCTACAATTGCAGATAAAGAGGGAAGATATATTTTGGTTACGGGTGAGATTCAGTCCACACCAATTACATTGCTGAACATATATGGGCCAAATTGGGACGATCCTGAATTTTTTAGGAAAGTCTTTAGTGTGATACCGGACATTTCTACCACAAATTTGCTGATTGGGGGGGATTTTAATCTAGTCCTGGACACTTATTTGGACAGATCATCTACGCGAAGAATGGCATCATCTAACGCTTCTAATTTTCTGAATTCATATATTAAAAATACAAACTTATTGGATGTGTGGAGAATTTTAAATGCAACAGGTAGAGAATACTCATTTCATTCTCAAGTTCACAATGTATACACCAGAATAGACTACTTCTTGTTGGATGCCAAACTCCTGCCTGGAGTTCAGAATGCGAAATACCACGACATTGTCATTTCTGACCACTGTCCCGTCTCTCTCTCATTGAGGCTGCTCGAGGCTGAAAAGACCTATAGATCCTGGAGGTTTGATCCCCAACTGCTTACGAAAAAACGTTTTTGTGAGTACTTAGAGACTCAGATGAAGTTGTTTTTTGAGACGAATGATAAAGATGATATTTCACCGACTTTGCTGTGGGAAACTTTTAAAGCATATACAAGAGGATGTGTCATTTCCTTTCAATCCTCACAAAAAAAGCGCGACCGTTTTGAAAGATCACAGTTGGAGGACCAAATACGAAAATTAGACACAGAAAACGCTGCCCAACCGTCCACTGAGGCGCATAATAAAATGTCAGCCCTCAAATACAAGCTCAATCAATTACTCTCTGAAAAAATCTCAAGAGCTTTCATATTTACTAAACAGACATTTTTTGAATTTGGCGATAAACCGCACAAGTTGCTGGCAAGGCAGCTACGGAAAAGGGAAAGCGATAGGACCATTCATAAGATAAAATCGGACTCTGGAACTCATATTACCTCACATAGTGACATAAACAGTACCTTTCGGCAATTCTATGAAAAGTTGTACACCTCCCAAGCCCAGGCACCACCCGAGGTTATGGACCATTTTTTACAGGCATGTGATTTGCCCACATTATCACCGAGGGATCAAAATTCCTTGGAGACAGAAATTACATGTGAAGAAATAAAGAAGACGATCAAGTCTTTAAAAAGTGGTAAAAGCCCAGGACCAGATGGGTTTTGCAATGAGTTTTATAAAAAGTTTGATAATATGCTAGCCCCATACCTGTTGAGGATGTACAGAAAGGCGTTTGAGGTTGGCACACTACCACCAACACTAAATGAAGCTACTATAACAGTTATTCCAAAGAAAGGGAAAGATTTAGAGCAGGTAGGTTCATATAGGCCAGTGTCACTATTAAACACAGACCAAAAAATCTTGGCCAAATCCTTAGCTAACAGACTCGGTCCTTATATGGCTAAATTGATACACCCGGATCAGACAGGGTTCATTCCGAAAAGACATTCGTTTAATAACTTCAGACGCCTTTTTAATATTATGTACTCTCCCAGACATCCTAAGGAAGATTTGTTCATCTTGAGCTTAGATGCGGAAAAGGCCTTTGACTGTGTGGAATGGCCCTACCTATATGCAGTACTAGAAAAATACGAATTTGGCACAAAATTTATTGCATGGGTTAAGATATTGTATAACAATCCCAGTGCTAGAATCCTTACTAACCGGACAGTTTCAGATGCATTCAACCTTTGTAGGGGCACTAGGCAGGGTTGTGCTCTGAGTCCCTTGCTGTTTGCTGTAGCATTGGAGCCTCTTGCAGAAACAATCAGGGCTCACACTGAGATTTTTGGTTATAACACGGAATATACTTCAAATAAAATTTCGCTGTATGCGGACGATATTTTGATGTACATAACGAGGCCACTGACTTCTATTCCTATCATATTGGAGACGATTGACTTATTTAGCTCCTTTTCGGGATATAAGATAAATTGGAGCAAGAGCGAACTGATGCCGGTGCGGTGTAAAGACCCAAGTATGCTCGAACAGATTCCATTTAAACTGGCTTTGGAAAAATTTACATATTTGGGGGTAGAGATCACGAAGAAATATAACTCCCTATTTGAAGCTAATTTTATGGCTATGTTAGACAAGTTTAAAACCAAATTAGAGTTTTGGAAAACCCTTCCAATTTCTCTGATAGGTAGAGTGAATGCAATTAAAATGATCTGTCTCCCTCAACTGTTATACCTCTTTCAAAACATACCTATATATCTTACTAAGAGCTTCTTTAAAAAACTCGACTCCATAATTCTACCATTTATCTGGAATTATAAATCCCATAGAATTAGGAAAGACCACCTGTGCAAGCCTAAGGGGGATGGGGGACTGGCTCTACCAGATTTCAGGCTATATTATTGGGCAACAAACATTCGATGTGTTTCCTATTGGCTGGATGAAACGATTGTTCTCGACAGCTGGCTGGATATGGAGCGAGAGGACTGTCTACCCAGCTCACTTGGTGCTATTGTAATGTCTCCCATTCGTCTCAAAAAAGCATGTTATAATTACAATCCGATTATTCATAGCACTACTCAAATTTGGAAACAAATAACCAAACACTTTAAACTTAGAGCTCTATCCTTTACACTTCCGATATCGGCAAACCCGTCTTTTACCCCTTCAACCCTAGATGGAGCCTTTGATCAATGGAAAGAGTCAGGACTGAGTAGTGTTGGGGACTTATACATTCGGGGTACGTTTGCTTCCTTTCAGCAGCTTCAGGAGAGGTATGGGCTGTCAAAAACAGATTTTTTCAGATATCTCCAGATTAGACACTTTGTGAAAACTCATCTTCACAATTTTGAGGTTGCAACACCTGATAAACTAGACCAGTGTCTGAGAGACTGTATAGTAGATAACCATCCAGTTTCATTTGTATACAATACATTGCAAGACCTTCAACAAGTAGATGTGAGCTCTATAAAAAAGGGCTGGGAAAAAGACCTCGGGATAGAAATAACGGAGAACATTTGGGACAAGATCTTGAAGTATGTTCACATCTGTTCTTTGAATGCCAGACACTGTTTGATACAGTTTAAGATTCTGCACAGGCTACATTACTCTAAAGTAAAGCTACATAAAATTTTTCCAGAAACGTCACCAAGATGTGAGAAGTGTGCCCAAGCAGATGCAGATTTACTTCATAGCTATGCACTATGCCCTAAAATACAGGACTTTTGGGTTGCAATATTTTCATTCTTTTCTAAGATTTTTAAAGTCCAATTAAAACCTGATCCACTTTTGGTTATACTAGGAGCTTCCGAAAGCTCTAAAATCCTACAGAACACACAATATCATCTCCTGTCCTATGGTCTCCTTTGTGCAAAGAAACTGATTCTCTTGTTCTGGAAAGGGACAGATGTGCCAACATTTAAATCCTGGATAACAACACTGACTGATACCCTCCACCTAGAAAGGATCCGATACACCCTTAAAGACAGACTGGAGGTATTTGAAAGGATTTGGAGACCGATGATCTCCTTTATAGGAGGAACAGACAATTAAGACGCAATAGACACATAGTCTTTAGTACCCGAGGTAGCACTGCTCAGGGATGGGAGGGTTCGGGAGGGGGGGTGGGTTACACCGGTTTATGTATATACTGTATGTCGCCAATGTCTCCCTGATTTGTTTGCCTTAGGGTGCTGTCTGTGTTTTTTTTGTTTTTCTGTTTTGTTTTGTTTTCCTATCATTACGTATGTTTTTTGTATTTGCTTGTCTCCATTTTGTTTGCCCTTAGTTCCTAGTTTTGTCTGTTTTTGTTGTTATGTATAAAAAGTGAGGCATGATAAACACCCCACAAAGTTTGTATCACTGACATACACATGCTTCTTAATAAAAATATTTGAAACAGTTTGTTATAAGTAATAATACTTATTACTTTCAAGATCTGCTGTTTATTATTGAATGTTTTGTTGTATTGTTGTGTTGTGATTTGGTATTACATTACATATTTTTCTTACTTCTTTCACTTCATATGGTAACTGGATATACTGTGTGTATTGTGTCAAAATAAGTTACTACGTTAATGATTAGGCATGGACAAACAATCGCATAATGTTATAAATATTCAATCCGAATGTTTTGGTGCTATGGTCTGTGATATATAATTAGCGTGTAACGATAACTTTGAGACAATAGTGATGAGAGAATGTCTAAAGTCGGTGCCTGTAAAAGTTATCCAAATTGAATCGATTCGGAAAAGTCCCTCCCCTCAAAAGGGATAACTTTTAAAAAGGAAGCTCCTCCGGTCTTCTGTTCAGTCTTCTGCTTAGTCTTCTGTTGTTTTTCCCCTTCTTCATTTGACACACGTCCTTGTGTTTCTTTTTGCTAGTTTATAATTTTTCCTTCGTCAATTTTGAATATCAGCATTTTTAAAGATCTTTTTATTATCTTGCGTGATTTAAGTTTAAAATTGCTTGGCCAGCAGTTAAACCTTTATCCGAAATAGTTACATTCTTAAACCTTCAGAAGATAATCCGACTTCAGTTCGTTTTGATCTCAGTCAACGGACTCCAACTTCAGCTTTCATTCTCCTGACGAGAAAGTTGAACACTCCTCTTGTTCTGTTGGTATCCCGGGCCAGCGAACAAATTTCTCTGGACCCAACGGAACCGACGACAAAAGTACGAATTTTCTGTTTCTGACTTTGATCAAGAGCTGTTGTCAGAAAATCTATTTGAAGTTATTAATGTCCAAATCATTAGTTATTCCGTGCATAGCGTTAGGTAACCCATGTAGGAAGATCTCTCTCCTCACTATTCTCGTTAGACATTAATTATCATTTTAAACTTTAATTCACTCATTCACTGGTTTTATTATTTATATGTATTCATCATTTCATTTATTCAATTATTGCATTTATGGTTAAATAAATGTTTCACTTTATCCCACGTCGTTGTTTGTGTATGTTTCATAGTAAATGCTTCGATCAATGAATTTAGAATTTATACTTCAGATTTGAGATTGTTTAATGACAGATAATCATATTAAAAATAGTTTCCTCCATTCTCTTTAAACAGAGGTGGTGCCCCGAACTTTATTTTCTTTTATTTTAATATAATTACGAGAGCAATTGTTTAATTACATGTGGAGCGGTTAAACGCTATATATATTTGGTGCCCCGTGTGAGGCAAATATTATATCAAAGTTGTGCTGCTGAAATAGTATACAGACATTTTTACGCTGATACTGTGAAACATTGAATTTATTCCGTTAAAAGAAATAGGTTTATCAAACTTCACCTAACGTTAGAAACTTAATTATTATCTTGCTGTCAACTTGACGACCTTTTAATGCTGCCACTTGACTTTCTGCTGGTTACTGTATGTGTGTGACTATTCAAATTGATTGTTACATTTACCTGCGAATTTATGAATTGAGCTCAGCGTGTAAATTGCAAAGGTAAAAATTACAGCGGAGACGCCCGGTTGTAAATACATAGACTCTATTGACAGAAGGAAAAAGAGTGTTAATAACTAGTTACTAGTAAGACTGGAGCTATTGTTGATATTGCATGCAGAAGTGTATGATACACTTATTTTGATAAGGCCTTGACAGAATTGCCGAGGGCCCGTGTTCCGGTAGAGCCTCTGGAATCTGTCCCTGAGATTAGTGGAATTAGCTTAATCAGCGCTCCATATCTGCGTCTCAGAAGCTCCGTGTTTAGCCGGCTAAAGACTAGCTATCTTGCCGCTAGACACCCCGTGTGGGACGGAGGATTTTAAACTCTGCTTGTCTAAACTGTCGCGAACAGTAAAGTGCCTTTGTGGTTTGATGCAGAGAAATTGAGTGCTCTGATGCACTTTGCAAAGTCCCGAAGAGGACTTTTGTTGTGAATCTGGTTAACTGTGGAGAAAGTTTTTGGGCCGCCGTGCCTGTTTAAAATAGTCTTCGCCGTAAGCTTTTGCATGGAGAATTTCTAAGCTCTGTGTTCAAACGCCTACTGAAGTGTCACGTGAGCTTTGGAGTTCTGAGTGGGCGTTGCTTGGAGACGTCATAGGGAGCTCCTCCCTTGTTTGCAAGGACGAGCCCTCTGTCTCCATCTGGTGGACAATTTGCTTAATTGAGTTTGTGGACTGAAATGTCCTTTGGCTCAACCTGGTGGACGATTTGCTTAACTGACTTTGTGGACTGAAATGTCCTTTGGCTCCACCTGGTGGATGATTTGTTTAACGAAACTTGATAATTGGATATACAAACTTTTCCTCTTTGTGCTAACACCCTTTTGCAAATGCTAACTAGTCTTGAGATAAATTCTATTTATTTGATATAAGCAGTACTAAGTTTGATTACTAATTGCAGCTTCTGTTTGAATACTGTTCAGCGTGATTGCTCCCTAATAATCGCCTGTGTTCTAATAAATACTAACCACTAATTTACTAAGTGAATGACCAACATAATCAAATAACCATTCCAGTTTGCTTGTTCACAGATTTTATTAATTGATCATTTATAACGAATGAACAACAATAAAAACACACATAGGATTTAATGATTCATGCACAGGACAACTTGAGAGTTGTAAACAGCCCGTGAATAACTGCATGCAAGATTAACACACTTGTTTGTGGTATGACAAATAATCTACTTAATTAACCAATTTCAATTAAGTTTAATTTTATTACTTTACTTAAATTTTTTTTATTTCTGAATAATCACAATTCCTTTTAATTCCAGTTATTTTTATTTTATTTCATTTCATTTTTTTTCCGTTAATATTCTCCATTCCCTTTTCTCCTTTTCTTAATTTAAAAGCAATTAACCAATTTCGTTAACCAAACCACCTGAACAATGTCCAATCTTAGTCAAGCCGACAGAGCCACTCCGGCCTCATCTGAAGCCACAGACAATGGAGATATTCTGGACAATTTAGAGATAGCGCTTGTGGACTTGACTGAAGATTTATTGCCTGGGTTTGTAGCAGACATTCAAGGTAAAAACTCCCAAGAACTAACAAATATAATGTCAGAGCTAATCCATGAAGCCCATCTAATCCACTAAAAGATAAAGCCCTGACCTTGCAGCAGTTAAGTTAAAATCACGAGCCCAGCGGGTCTCACAGTTGTAAGAGCAAAACAAATCCTTTCAGCGCCATCTTGAAACTTCCAAACAAACTCTGGCTCAAGCGGACACGCGCATTACTGAGCTGACAACTCGACTTAATGCCCCAGATGACGAAAAAAGGCAGATTTGGAAGAAGGAAATCAAGATTTAAAGCAGTTGCTCCAAACGCGAGAGCAACAACTAACTGCCATGCAAGATCAATTTGATGAGGTAAGGAAAGATAGCGATAAATTCAAGGATTTATTTCATAGTTCACTGGCGGAAATGGATGACCTAAAATCACGCAACAGAGTCTATGCACAGCACAAGGATGCTGATCAAGGGCAGATACAGCAGATGCAACGCCAACTAACAGAAGCCAAGGAGGAACTTGCTGATGCCTGCCATCGACATGAAGTGAAAGAGGAAGAATTAGCATCTGTTAAGGGATCTCCAGCATTCTGTTGAGATAAATCAAACCCAACAATCGCTTTTCGATGATGCTTGCCTTGAAGAAAGGAACATCACCCCCGCCAGAGAAGCTCACAGAGACATGACTGCTCACTTTCATTCACCGTACACTCCTGACCTCTTTGGAACCAACAAGACTCGAGCTTCTCCCTCACGACCTTCTTTACCCAGATTCCACTGGGCCCCTCAGACCGAGATTTAGACAAGGTCACTCGCAATGTACCACGCTTTGAACCCAAACCTGGTGTCTCACAAGACACTAGAGCTTACTTGAAGGACATCGACTTCTACTTGCGTAAGTTTCCAAATGTCAATGTTGACGAAAAGATATACCTGATCAAAGGTACCTCCAATCGCGAAGTTAGCAGGTTCATAGAACGTCAGCCAGATTCAGTCAGAGCTGACTATGAACTGCTCTGCCAGGCATTGGAAAAATCATTTTCCGACAGCTTATCGCTTACCAGCTTAACAGCTGCTATAACGGTCAGACAAGGATGGCAAGAACCTCCCCAACAATATTACCATCGCCTCCTTAAGGCCTACTTTGGATGCCGCAATGAACCTGGGATGGAGGAAGACATGAACTTCAAATCTCTCTTTGTCCAGAACCTCCATCCCACCACGAGCGGTCAACTAGGTGTACTGGCAAACCCACTCACCTCTACCATCCAACACCTGCGTGACTTGGCCTCTCTGGCATTTGCAAAGCAAAAGCAAGCCCTAATTAAGCCAACAGAGCCCAACCCATTCTGAGACTTAACACTAAACCCTTGTCAATGGAACTGGAAGGAACCACCAACGGTAAACTACATGGCTCAAACATGCGTCCTCCACACACTTACCGACGTGTTGAGGAGCAGAAACCGTCTGTACCCCAGCGAACCGATCAGAACCACGGGTACTCAAAACGACCCCGGCCTAACAGACGGCAGGGCCTCTCTAGGTTCGATCAGGATAGCCAGAACGGGTTCCCACCAAGCCAGTGGGAAAATCATAAAACTTATGATGACCAAGGTAAGGATCGTTACAAATCACCGGGTGGTTACGCACAGAACTGGCAACCTCAGAGATCATCCCATCAGGACCCCCCTAAGGAAGATGCAAAGAGATATGGTAACAAACCAGCTTTTCAGCGGAGAAAGAACGACTCCAACGATAAGTTCAACAACCCTAGTCTTACCAAAGAAGATATGGAATCACTCAAACGTCTTCTCAGCTACATCTGCAATCTTGAAAACGTGCTTGTTCATGAAGCACTCCTTGACACAGCTGCAGACGTCACCCTGATGTCAGCAGAGCTTTTCAGCAGGTTGCAAACTATAGCACACCGGTCGAACAAAGACTTGAAACTCCAGATATGTTCGCTGGACGTTCAACCGTACACCCCGTTAAGCACCACATTGACGGCAGTGTCATTGGTGCATCTAACTATCGGGCCAATGCGTTTAATTCACCCGGTATATGTGTCACCTCTTAATGCCATTCCATTTCTCATCGGCAAAGACCTGCTTAACCGATTTTAACCACTGATCGATTTCAGACGCATAAAGATCTGGGCACAGGTTCGATAACCTCTGCCTATCTCTCTTCCCCCGTGTGCTGAAGCACAATGCTACATCCTGGGTACTGCAGAGACAAGAACCCTAGCTCAGACTGGTCTACCTGACCAACCAGAAGCTACTGAAGTGGGTGAAGTCCCTAAACCAAACGTCGTAACGTCACAAACAGCCTCATGGCCCCCAGAAAAACTTCTGGCCCAACAAGGAACTTTCTTGTGCGCGTTGTAGAGGATGTGGTACTGGCCATCTGGGCCGATAAGTCTGCTATCAGCCGAAGGCTGTATAACTTTGTGTCACGGTCTGATCCCAATCTCCATCTTGTGAGGAAATCCACCCGCTTTCCCTTGGATTCTACACCACGGACCACGCTAACAGCTGAAGGCGTCTGTGCGTTAAGGATGCGATGGAATCAGAGAGAGCTAACTCACCTCTTCTCGATCATTCCTGACCTCCCACATTCCACCTACATCAGTGGTGATGTTCTGATCAAATTGGGCATCCAGGTAGACACCATCAATAACGTTTTGTGGTCACTCACAAGTGCCCAGGATAACGCTAACTGCATTGACCCTGACAAAGCAAAGTCAGGACCAACGATACCTGAAGTCTGTCAGGTCGCCAACGAACATCCAGTGATGCTACCTCCCAGCACAACAACGTGTCTGTGCGCATGTATATACAACCTGGTCAACGCCTTGACCATTCCCGGGCGTTCTTCCAACCTTCGCCTGTCTTCTTTGACATCGGTCTCTCTTTAGAAGCTACTCCACTTCCGATATAAGCTCTAGGTTAACCTACCTGTTGGTACTAAATAACACTGCGGAAAGCATATTGATTCCAAAGTCTACTTCATTGGGCTGGCTTGTCAGCACAGACTTTCATGACTTTGAATTAAGAATCCTTGTGATTGGGCGTATTCCCCCTCCATTGCTTTCCGACTGCCCCGAGACACAAGTGTTTTACACCAATCCCTCAAAAGCCATCGCCATTTTTCTTGCCTTGACACTTGCCAACGATTCCGTTGGTCTTGTCGATCTCACTGACAACACTCAGTTGGTTTTCCAAACAGTTGATGTCTTGGCCGTTTCTTCCACATCTGAGCGTCCTTTTGGGCCACTTCTGCATGACACCCAAAGGGGACCCGCAGAGACGCAGCCCGAACCTAAGGTTGAGTCATGTTCAGACTTTGCCACACAAGTGGAACAGGTATTGGCCGAAGCCGATGCTCTGCACTGTGAAGAGGATCGCGAAAAGCTCCGTGATATCCTTTTCAAATACCAAGCATCCTTTGCCAAAGATTCACTTGACTGCGGATTGACTGATATTCATTCAGTTCGAATTCCCACTCCTCCTGACGCACCCCCAACCTTTGTGCGACAATATAAGGTACCACTGGCGTCTTATGAACCCATCCAGGAAATCATAGACGACCTGTTGGATAAGGGGATCATTCGGTCATGTAACAGTACTTACTCGGCGCCAGTCTGGACGGTATTGAAACCAAACGGAAAATGGCGACTGACCATCGACTATCGTAAACTTAACCAACAAGTTCCCTTATCCAGATGGCCAATGACACAATTGGGAAAAGAATTCCCCAAAGTCAGAGATGCCAAATACTTCTCCTCAATAGATGTGGCATCTGGGTTTTGGACCATCCCGGTCAAAACCAAACACCAACATAAACTTGCCTTCACCTTCGCCAGACGTCAGTACACCTTTACTAGATGTCCTTTCGGTTACGTTACTCCCCTGCCAAGTTCATTATCTTTAAACAGAGGCCGGCCCCGAACTTTATTTTCTTTTATTTTAATATAATTACGAGAGCAACTCTTTAATTACATGTGGAGCGGTTAAACGCTACAACTGTGTTGCACCTAATACAAACCAGCCTATTTCCTTCTTTGTATCCAATGCAACTATTTGTTCTGTGCAAATGTTGTCGGGCGATGCAACATCTATTGTATAAATTGGTGGATAGTCATGCTTGTCATGTTCACAGGTAACATGCACAAACATAAAATGTATAGTTAGAATTTGAGATGTACATGAAAAGTTCAACAGAGAAGAAACCTTATTGAGAGATGAGGAAAGAAGCATCAGAGCATCAATAAGTGGTATAATACTTCTATCTAGTGGTCGTTGTTGGTACATGCAGAAAAACAATGATGTCTATGTTGTCAACACCTTATCATTCCTCATTTAAAGTGATTAGTGTATTAACTGCAGTTAGAATAACAGGTAGCAGATTTTAATATTTCTCTCACTGATATGATTTTGATAGCTGCATCAACTATTGTGATGAGGCATAATAAAACCCAGTCTTTTAATGACAGTTATACTTATTTTAACTAAAAGCCAGAACATATGATATTTGCCTACTGTGAAATTATTTATTTTAATTATTTTAATTATTTAATTATTTACATTGAATTCATGCAAGAGTATGGTAAAAAAAAACATTATGGTACACAGGCTACATAATCTTCTGTAATAATTGTGTTTTCTGAGAAAGTGCTGGAGCATTTCATTCACTTGAGGTACAGTATTTATTCAAAACACAGAAAAAAGAACAATTAAATAACCACATTAATGAAGAAAACTCAACAAATATTTAATTTATATGTGTGTTTTTATTTAATGGTTGATTAATAATGCTGTATTAGCATTTAATGTTGTCTAAGAACAGCAGAAATTGTCCTAGATATTAATTTACCAATGAAAGCCATGATTATGTGTGGCTGCAAGACGTTCGTTGATTTTACACAAGCACATTAACAATTAGAATTATTTAGATGAAAGGAATTGACATAACATATACACATACACATTGCATGATATCAGGCCGGGGCAAGTTGGGGGGCCGATTGTCTCAAGCAGACGAAGAGAGTCTGCTCACGTTCAAGCCAGAAAGACTACCTGGCCATCAGGTGTTTCTTAGTGTTTTTCTCAGGCCTCAAGAGAATGATGAAACATTTGGGGGCAAAAATGCAGAGCAGTAAACCATAGCTAGAGGCCAGGATTGCAAAAATCTCCACAGCAACAACATATTTCCCAGGAGAGCTAACGTAAGCAGGAACAAAGGCCACCCAGACAGCACAGAATATCAGCATGCTGAAGGTGATCAGTTTGGCCTCGTTGAAATTGTCGGGGAGTTTCCGGGCAAGAAAGGCCAAGAAGAGGCAGGTGCAGGCCAGCAGACCAATGTAACCCAGAACCAGAGAGAAGCCCACCACAGAGGCCATGGCACACTCCAGGGTGACCTTTGACCCTTGGAAACCCAGATCACGTTGAGGCACAGGGGGGCTGAGGGACAGCCATGAGGCACAGATGATAACCTGTATGAAATGTAAACACATTTAAGTGTTTTTTATATCAAGTGTAAAAATGCATCATTTAACAAATAAAACAATATTCACACCTGTATAGATGTAAAGAGGCAGACACTTCCTCTCTGCTGGCCTGGACCAAACCACTTCATCAGGGCTTCAGCACCGGGCCGAGCTGAGCGGAAAACAACAAGAACTACCAGGGTTTTGACCAGGAGGCAGGAAACACAAAGTACAAAGCTGATCCCAAAAGCTGCCTGCTGGAACCGACAAGCCCAGACTGATGGACGACCAATGAACACCAGCGAGCACAGGAAGCAGAGCTTCAGTGACAGGAGAAGCAGGAAGCTCAGTTCTGAATTGTTGGCTCGCACCTTTAGGAAGAAAGAAATGTAAAAGAAATTCAAATGCATACAACAAACTCTCTGTTATACTACTCTGGGTTCTTACCATAGGTGTTTGACGGTAGCAGAGAAACACCACAAGCACAGCTGCTGTCACCGCGGCACCAGACACAGCTACTGTACTCAGGGTGATGCCCAAGGTTTCATTAAAGGAAAGGAAGTCCAGTTGGCGAGGGATGCAGGCAGTTCGTTTAGCATTGGACCAGAACTCTGATGGACAACGCTCACAGTGAAGGGAACCTGGGAGAGGAAAAAAGAGGAGAGAGGGAAGGAAAAGAAAACACAGACAAGGTGGAAATTTCAGGACTAATGTCCTCACCAGTTTGATTGCTAATCTCCCCTTCAGCACATGGGATACAGTCAAAGCAGCAGAGAGGTTCTCCTTTCCTGTTGGCCTTCCGGGTGCCTGGGGGGCAGCTCTCACTGCACACTGAAACAGGCACCTAAACAAGTAAAATAATATTCTCAATGACATAATCATGTGAATAGACACAGGCCTTCATTTCAACAGCAAATTTGTTGGTAGCCTTGAGGCAACTTGTTGATCTGACTATACCTGAGTGGATCCTGTGCTCCACTGAATAGCTGACTCATTAAGGTGGAGGTCATAACCATCCACACGGCCAATCAAAACCAGTCTGAGTGACCCCTCAGAGGTCTTCTGCCAGTTGACAAGGTCGTACTTTGCTGGAATGTCGGCACCTTGGAAGTAAAACATTTCACCCTGTGGTGTGGTGACGTTCACTTTGTTCAAGTGCTGCAACAGCTGAAATGTTGAAGAGACTGTTGACATCACAACTTTAAGAACTATATGGCGCTTGTGGATAAGATGACTCAGGGATAATTGTGTTTACCTCTATGGGTTTGATGTGTTTTGGAGAGGAGCAGGTGGATCTGTTGCAGGAGAGAAGGCTGTGAAGGGCGTGGGCTGCGGCATAAACAGCTAGGTAGACATTATAAGCCACCCTTAGCTGGGAAGTGTCAGTGAAGTGATTCTGAACTCCCTCCAGGGATTCTGTGCCGCTGCAGGGTGCTAGAGAAGCTTTCTGAAAGGACTCCTTAGCAGAAGATGAAGAAGAAACATTTGACTGATGGTTAGATCTTTTTTTGAGTGGAGATACATATAAAGACAGAGGTGCTGCATGTGGACTGCATCCAAACTCCTTTTCCCAGAATTTTCTTAAGAATTCATCATCAGGACGATGAGTTGGGTGCAAATGTCTAAGATAATTTCGAAATCCGGGTATTGTTGCACTTCGAATGGCCACACCAAGAACACCACTTGCCACTTTAGAGATGGCAAGATCTTGGAGAATATCACCACTGGTGCTCCAAGCCTCACTGGCCAGAAACTGTCTGTCAGTCACCTACAGTATAGAGGACACTGAAATAAATTACAACAAGAAAAACAGACAAACTATATGTTTTTGTTTAGTGATGAAAAATTAAGTCTATACAAACGTCCATGCCAGTTGCTCACATTTCTTTTGGCCAGTTCCAGCAATATTGTCCTCGCATCTGTATACCAGCAGAAGATTAGAATCACCCTGGCAGTCGAAGCTTGAATTGTGAGGGCTACACGTCTGGCATCACTCACAATAGTTTCTCTGTGGACAGTCTCTATAAATTCCAAACACACCCCTTTCCCCTGAGTCTCTTCCTGAAATGCCTGGAGGTCAAAACAACAAATATATTCGTACATGTATTGAGAGTTTTTCAGGCAATGTACAATAAAATAACAAAGACATACACCTGTATCGCCAAATGACCATAATCATTGTTTATAATCACAGCTCCCATCCAAGTCCAGCGGAAGTGTATGGCCAGTCGTGCCATGGCCCGGGCCTGGTAAATATCACTGGGGATTGTTCTGAAGACGTTAGGAAACTTAAGCCTGTCACTAAGACAGGGGCAGCTTGCAAAGTAGCTGATCTGAGAGAAAGACGTATAAATATTATTTTGACACTGCCTTTACAGCAATAACACCATTTTATTTTTATTGTCATTCTCTTGATGCATAAAAAAAGGTTAATCAGGTTTATTTCCTATAAGATAGTGAAACTCACAAGTGGCACAGAGAGAGGCCCAAGGATCCTTGACAGAATTATGGTTATTGTTGATGAGGCAGGACCAATGAGCAAAGGAACAGGCTGACCACCTGCTGATAGACATATAATTACATGAGGACAACCTTTTTGTGTTATAATCATATCAGCTGTTTTTTTCATGGACATATCAAATATTAACTGCATACTAAATCATCAAGTCATATACCTGCTGTCTTTCCAGGTTGTTCATCAGTTGTAGAACGAGGCGTAGAGGATGTTAAATTGCAGCTGAGTGCGTCTCCTCCAACCAGCGACAGTGCAACTTGCAGAGCCCAGCGGGAATGGAAACAGATATCAAGTATACGGTAGCCCAGCTTCACTCCCGGCAGCAGGGTGCTGTTACGATTGATTTCATCCACCGCAAACGTCATAGTATATAAATTTTTTAATGACTCTAGATCTAAACTGAGACCACAGGAGAAGAAAGGAACGGTGAATAAAATAAACTAGAATATCAGTGAAAGATAGTCATCAAAATGTCATATCTTCCAAAATATATGTATTACAGCAAAATATATTTAAATAATTCTACTATAATTAAATATGCTTACCTCAGATATATACAACTTTAACCTAACCTAACATAAAACATTATGTATTATAAACATAACATAACTTTCTAGCTCAACATTTTGTAGAATATTTTTATCTGTATTTAACAGAAACTTATTGTGCTGAACAACATAATAACCACCAGACATTCAACAACACTATATTTTCTGACAAAGTTTTACCCAGTGCATGGTTCATGGTGAGGAAGCTTGGTGAATCCATGCTGTAGAGCCGGTGTGTAATACAGATCAAAAAGTCCACCGATAATCACATCTCCATCCTGGGAGAGGCTCTTGTCACTTGGTTCTCCCCACCGGGAGCACACCATCGCCTGAGCCACCTCCGGCCCCGTCTGTCTGCCCACTACAATGAGAAGCAGCAGGGAGAGAGCCAAGGAGGGCCACCGAGTGTGGAGCCAGGAGAGCCAAGACATGGATGCAGCTGTTCTGAACATTTAACACATAGAGTATAGTTAGCTGTTATCTGAATGACATAATATGCATCAATATATATGCAGTCTGTGTAAAATACAAGTCACATCAAACCTCCTTCACCGAACCTGACAATAGAGTTCAACAGTTCCTGTTACCAAATACAAATCCCATTAAATTCCACGTCTAAATGTAACATCATAGCCTCGTGTCTGTTGCCTGCAAAAACAGAGGACATGATAAAAAAAAACATGGTTGACTTGATTAAAAAGCTCCCATCAAAATGTAAATTGTTAACTTTGAAAATGGTATCTTAACAAAAAAAATAACCGACCCCCCCCCACTCTGCACAAGTGAAGTGTTGATGTGAGTATTTATAATAGGTGTAAAGCCTTTTGAAAGGAAGTAAAACTGATGACACACGAGCCAAAATTGTTCCTCTCTAGAGTGATGGTGGAAAAACAAGTGAATGCTTGCGAGTGTTTAGTGTGTGTGTGTGTGTGTGTGTGTGTGTGTGTGTGTGTGTGTGTGTGCGTGTGCGTGTGCGTGTGCGTGTGCGTGTGTGTTTGTGTTCTTGTACAGCTATCCAGTGAGGACATTTTTGGAAAGTTTGGACAGACCTTAAAGGCCTGTTTGAGGGTTCAAACTTGTTTTAAGGTCCAGGTTAGGTTAGGGAAAGGGGCTAGGGAATGCATTATGTAAGAAATCATCCAACTTTATATGTCATTTCCTCTTAGATTTCTAAGGAATATTGTACTGTGATTGAATCATGCAACTTAAAGGTACAGTGTGTATCATCTGGCAGTATCTCACGGTGAGGTTGCAGATTGAAACTTCTCCCCGAGTTTGTAGGAGAACTACGGTGGCCGACATGAAAACGTAAATGGCCCTATGTAGAGCTCAAGACCAACCGACCAACAGAGGTTTCCTGGTGGCTGAGTGGAGGGATGGGGGTTAACTCCAGAGCGAGTACAGTTATTGACCCCGGCCCAAGCAGGAAAAGTTAACACAGTGGTTTGTCTGTTCTGGGCTACTTTGGAAACATAGTGGCTCCGTGTAGAGAGGACCTGCTTCGTTTGTAGATAAACGTCTAATTCTAAGGTAACGAAAACACAACGATTCTTATTTCCAGGTGATTATACACTAAAGAAAACTTTTTAATATCATATTCCATTTCTGCACATAGATCCCCCTAATTGTTACACACTGGTCCTAACAAAGTGTGGCAGTCTGTTGGAACCAGTATGGGGAATTGTATGCCCAGAGCAACAGGTGTGCTGTTTGTCAGCTCTATTACACCGGGATTTCATGAGCAATTACACCCTATTATGTTTAAAGTGGCATATGGGGAAAGATGAGGTTGTTTGTGACTTACGATAAATTGATTTTGAGCTTCGTTCTTGATAAATTATCTGTTGTGTGTGCTGTGAAGCATTTTGAGTAAAACAGGAAATAAACATGGAATTTGTTGAAATCAAATATTTCAATATTTTATTGCATTGGTAGGAAAATGCTCACAGTCCTCCGATGAGCAACAATACAAAGAAAAAAGGATGGCGTAACACTGAAACAATTTAAAAAGAACTGCTGCTTTGCCACCCTCCCCTCCTCAGCCTGGCCCTATGTAGTTGTCTCTCTGTTTTTTCATTCCATTAAGTTATACAAAAAAATAAAAGAACCATAACCAGCAGGAGATTATTTTCGCAGTCTGTATCAAAGTAATTATAAAAATAAAAACCTTTAAACCTTTCAAATCTTTCAAATTTGCAATTGTGTTGTCAAATTCTACAAATCATAGAGTGCAACAAGTCCAAGCACGGAAGTACTGTACTGCACCTAATACAAACAAGCCTACTTCCTCCGTTGTATCCAATGCAACTATTTGTTCTGTGCAAATGTTGTCGGGCGATGCAACATGTATTGTATAAATTGGTGCATAGTCATGCTTGACATGTTCACAGGTAACATGCACAAACATAAAATGTACAGTTAGAATTGGTTCTCAACTAAAAACCCATCTCAGATTAAAAACAATGACGGGAATATTTACACACAACACAAATAAAGAAATACCACTGAAAAAGAGAAGGAAGACTTACATTTGATCTTTGAAAAGATGAACCCCATCTATTAAAAGTAGCTGTTTGATTATACTACACATTCAAATGATACAAAGAAAGACATTCCCTCCCTGCTTAAAACCCAATTCTCCTTTTTTTTTGCTTCATAGTCAATGTACGCAGTTTGGACAGTACATCACAGCGACAAAGATAACAAGTATCTGTACAATCAGTCTAGGAAGCCATTTGGAGGGAATCAAAGTTCCCAAGTACATTTACACATTAAGCCAAATATAGACAATACACTGCCAGACTAGAAAGACCATTCACTATTGAATAGTGGACATTTCAAACAGGAAATTCATGCTGTCAGATCCAACCATGGATTACATGTGACGTTTCACTTACATTGTACAGACTACATCTTTCTCTAGAAATAGCCCAGAATAAGATTTATTTATGGAAACCTACTGGTCTGTGAACATGGGATCAAACAATGGCAAGTATTTATTTCCTCGATCTTCTGGCTTTTGGTGCGATTGAACATCATCAAGAGTCACTGCTTGATCGTTAATCTCATTTCAGGTTATGGTCAGTGCTACAGTCTGAGCAGAAAGTACACCTCAGGCTCTGACGCAGAGTGGTTGGAGTCGACAGGTGGAAGAGAGTCATCTGTATAGTAGTGATCTCCATAATGATCTCCGTTTCCATAACGTAATGATGTACAGGCTCCTTCAGGAAGTCCCCGGTCCTCCAGGTGACCAAGGTAGCCCGCTATGTAAGAACCAGTAGAGTGCCTGTTAGCTGGCGGATTCTGTGAGGCTGGTTTATTCCTCAATACCACCCCACCAATGCTGGTGGCGCTATTGATCATCACACCCGCCCGAGGCCTTAGGGTCTCTTGCAGTCTTTCGCGGGCACGGCTGTTGATGTGACGCACGCGACTTTGGCTCCGAGAAGATAGGCGCCGGGTAAGGAGTGGAGGAGAGTCATCTACATCCCTGGGAACTACAGGAGCTACACTTGTTGCCTGTGGCTGTGACAGTGGGGATTTTGCTTCCTGACACAACTGAGGAGGCTGGGGTCTGTCGCCGTCATCCCCCTCCAGACTGACCAGCTTACGGAGCTGTTCTGTAAGTGGATCACAAGACTGTGATTGGAAAGTTGCTTCCCCCGTGGTGCCCATCCTCTTTTGCTTCCTCATATGGGGAGTGATGAAACTGCGACTAATAATGTGGTATTTGCTCTGAAAGTTGCATGATATGTCTTCAGAGGTCAGGTCTCCCAGGGACTTGGACTTACATGGGCTCGGGGCTGTGGGGTCTATAGTACCAGACTGGGGTTGAGTTGATAAAGGGCCTAATTGTGAGTACAGAGAATCTCTGGATTCAGGCTGTGAGTGGTGCCTTGTAGCGATGAGGGAAACCTTTTGGTTACGTGAATGAGTCGGCGTGTATGATTGAGTTTGGCAGTGTGGCTGGGTGTTTCGAGGAGACTCTGATGAGGGTGTAATGCAGTCATAGTCCAGGTGGCTGTACACCGCATCGCAGTCTGACGAAGGGGAATATAGGCCTCTGTCTCTACTGATGTTTGTGGACACAGCAGATTGGCTAGGGAGGGTTTCGGAAGAGGAGAAACCATTATGGAAGCACCTTACTTGCTCCATCTCCATCTGTTTATACCCTAGCCTATCTTGATGAGACCTGTTCAGGATCTGGCTATAGCTCCTCTGTTGTGTATAGTCTCTGCTGTTGTTAAAGGCATCAGAGTTGCTCTGAGGGACGGGGTAGCTGTTCTGACGCAGTGGACTAGGGATGGAGGGTCTAGAGTTCATGGTTCTGTGGAAGGGAGAGGGCTGGGGGTTGTGCTGGTGTTGGCGGTGATTGGGCAGCTGATAGGAAGGATGATTCATCGGGGAGGGGCACTGTGAAAATGCATTTGATGGGTACTGCTGTTGGGGATCACGGTATGGCAGGGGCTGTTTTTGTTGGGAGTAGTTGGGAGTGGACTCATGGTTTTGGTAAATAGCATGCCGTTTGGTTGGACTCATGAGTCCCTCCCATTGGCTGCCATGTCTTGGCGAGGTCATCATCATCTCCAATGGATCCTCATCGACATTTATCTCCACTTCTCCAAAAACATTTCCAGCTGAGTCATGGAGAAACTGGAAATGGTTGTCATTTACGGAGGAGCCCATGTACCTTTTGGAAGTACCCTGCTCTATCCCTTGTACTAGTGCTGGGGGATCATACACTTCTTCATATACACTCTCCTCTGCCTCCTCAATTTCTTCATTCCCGCCCCTCTTTCTGTTCATATCATCCCAGCCCACATTGTGCCCTTTCCCTAAACCCTGGACCACCTTTGCTGGAGATGACCCCAAGCTGTTCGAGGGTGTGCTCTCCCTAGTGTCTGCCTGAACATGGACCGTCTGTTTCCTCAGGTTGTACACCGACACAGGCAACAGCAACTCCTCGTCCAGGATGGTGTAGACCTCCTCAAGCTCGGCAGTTTCTGGGCTGGAGAGGAGAGCTGGACCGGGTGCATCTGCCTGGGAAATCGTGCGCAGTGATTGGATTTCATGATTTGTTTTTTGAGCTACTTTTTGGGGACTTGTTAGGAGTTTCTTGTGGGTAGATGTGGTGTCAGCCTTCAGAGGAGACCTTAAATCTTGCAGCGCTTTAGGGGTGGTAGGCCTGAAGCCTGAGTGACGGAGAGGGGTGTGATTGTGGGATAATGTGTGTGAATCGTTTTGTTCAACAGTGTTTTCAAACTGACCAATCAAAGCAGAAATAGAGCCACATGTGTCTTGCTCGTTGCCCAAGGACACAGCATCAATGAGTCTGGAGATGGTGCTGTCATGCAAAGAGCTGGGACTCTTCAGATCACAGTCCCTGCTGACAGGGGAAAGAGGGGGCAAAGAGGAGGGGGCAGAGGAAGATGAGGAGATTGAAGGTGCAACCGTGAACGTTGTGCTGTTTGATGATGTTTCTGGTTTATCTGATCTCATCTGGCTGTTCCTAGAAGGTGAGACAAAACACTTTTTCTCTGGTCCTGTGAAGATGATCTTTGATTTTTTGACTCCATTGTCTTCTGACTGGTAATTGGCATAATCCTCTTCCTTTCTCACTTCTCCTCCGCCAATAACCAGATAAGAAGCCTCCTCTGGTTGGTCAAATTCTTTATTTCTATTGATGTATGCCTTAGAAGGGGAAGTTGGTCCAATAGAGAATGAGGAATCGATGAAAGGGTCCAAAGAGGAAGACCTGGGCCTGTTGAAGGGGCAAGCTCCTGTGGACACAGATAATTGAACAAAAAGGTTAATAAAGATAGGCTTCACCATTTCATGTAGAACACCAAGCCAACCAACGATTAAATGACAACGATTAACAGTCCAGCCAATGCAAAGCAATAACAATACACAGACAAATGGATCACCAAGTACGACTGTGAAGGGGAAGCTGGAGAATGAGACTGTGGAGGTTCAAAAAAAGGAAGACTCCATGTTTGCGGACATCAGATTAGGAAAGAGATGGTCAAATGGGATTGGATTGGTCAGATGGGATCAAATGACACAGCAATATATTTTTCAGACCACTTTTGGGCAAAATACACTGGGTGGACGCAATACTGGTATGTTTTTGGACGATGCAACCTTCAGACAATAGGTATTTTAGATTACCTGCAGGAATATCCTAGTCAGTTCTCTACTATAGAGAAGCACAACAGATGAAGATGGGACAGAAAAGGCATGTTAACGTATCATGGAGAGTAGGCTGTAGTATGTCAGTTCACATGGTTACTGTACATGAATTTTAGATAGATAATAAACAAAGGAGAGAAATTAGAAAACGTAACATCTTACTTTAATCAATGTGTAAAACAAGTCAATGCAAAATGCTATTTTAAGACAACTCCAATCATTTTATTACAAAGAAAGTAGCTCTTTTGTCCTACAGTTCAAAGAGGACCTATTATGCTCATTTTCAGGTTCATACTTGTATTTTGGGTTTCTACTAGAACATGTTTACATACTTTAATGTTCACAACACGCTTTATTTTTCTCATACCGGCTTGTGATTGGTCAACCAAACCAAACTCTTTGGACTCTGCTCCAGCTCTGCTCTAACATAATTTGTTTGAGGGCGTGCCAAACTAGCCGCTAGGCAAAATGTGTTACTTGGTGACATCACCATGTTAGGGAAGAAAAGGCGGGACTTCAATCAAGGCATTTCAGGCTGTTCAGGAGCAGTGTTTCTGTGGGGGAGAGTAACTCCCTTTGGCGTGGACTTTGGGCTTTGTATCTTTGCAGACCTTTTACATGCACAAAAAACTATATAACACACCAAAGGAAAGGATAATAGGTCCCCTTTAAAGAAATTACTTGAATAACACAGCATAGCTGTTCCCAAAGCCAATGGTGACTCTGATATTAATGTCTCAGATTGCTGTGGCTTGGTTTCTCCTAGTATTAGATAATGAATCATGAATCTTACAAATCCCCTATGCTAATTAAACTAGAATGGTTGTAATTTGGATGTAATTTGCATAATTCCAAAATGTACATCATTCTTTGACCGGGATGATGAAAGCAAAATACCCACCAATGACAGTGTCTGCGCCCCTATCATGCTGTTCCTTATCTGGGGAGCAGAGGGATAGCTGTCCTTGCAGAAGCCTGTCTAAGGGCATGGAGATAGGTCTGTGGGTGAGGGGGCCTCGTGGCTCGTAACGCTTCTCCACACCTCCCTCCTTCGCTGACACGGCCTCTGCTCTCGCCCCTGCACCCATGCTGTTCTTTTGGTCTGATATCGAAGCCACTGACTCTGACAGCGCCATCTTGGTCTTCTTCCGGCCCTTTGCTGGGGCACTGGCTGTGCGCCGCAGGAGGTGATCACTGAGGGAGCGTTTCCGAAGGCCACCGGAGTTCGTGTCCACACAGGACTTGGAAGAACGGTTGAACAAACCCCGGATACCTCGCAGCTGATTACCCTGAGGGCAGGAAGAACAGAACAGGAAAGAAATAAGAAGGGAAAAAAAGATATCAAGAAAGAAGTGAGACAATGTGCTTCGCAGAAACACATTATCAACCAAAGTGCACTTCGGACATAGACTGAACACTTTTTCACGCATTACAGTTTAAAATTAAAGTGTTAATTTTATGAAAACAACAAAAAGACATACTGAACTTAGTTCACAGCAAATGTTAACAATTGCATGCGTTTAAATGCATTGCCTATAGATGGCACCCTTACTCCTTAGGTTACCACAACAATCAATATACAAGAAGCCGTTGAGGATTATGGATGCATGCTTACATTGCAAGTTATTCTGTCTTTGTTAAAAATGAGATTTTGTTTTTGGTCCAATAAAAATGACCTTATTACCAAACTGTATTACTCAGAGGTTTCATGTCACACACAAACAAGTCATTGGAGATACGGCTGAACACAAACTGCACTCTTGCATCATGCATTGCTGTTTCATGCAGCACCACACAGAGCCTCAGGGCACCAGGATACCTTGTTAGATCCTAGAAAGTGCATTATGGTAAAGCTGGGGTTCAGGACTAGAGGGCTCCACTAGAAAGACAAAGGATTGATCTTAAATGGATTGATGTGTTGAGAGAAACACATTTTCTTTCTTTTTAACTCACAGGGGCAATGCTACAATAAACACCAGGACTGTGCAGAACTTACCTTTCCATAGACATCATGCACCGACACATGCACAAAGATGGAAGCCTCAGTCAGCCCCTCCAAGTAAACATGTCTGTAACCTGTTGTTAGAGATAAAGGGAGAAAGCATGTGAGTGAGATAGAGTGAGTCAAAGAAAGACGTCGACTGTCATCATCAGACTGGCGATTGCGTAGTAGCTGCCTGAGGAGAGGGCATCGGGAGTTCAGGGACAACTCTGATAGATGTAAACAACAAAAATAACCCGCCAAGCCACAGGTCTTTTACTATACAAATCAAACAAATCATGGTTCACTAGACACAAGATAATGTGCCCCATAGCACTGCCAAAGCCGTAAGGGAAATTATGTGTTTAAGAGTGAGTGAGTCTGTCTGTCTATTTGTGTTAAATAGCAGAACTATAATGATCGTAACAGGCAGTGACAAACTGTACCCCCTCTTAAAGGGGAACTACGCCCATTTTCAAAATTAATATATGGTATTCCTATGGCCCAAAAATATTGGTAAACTTGAACAACTCTCTCCCAAATCCAAAAACTAGAGTGTTAAAACTCAAATTTGTGATATCACAGGGTATAAAGTGTGGAACTGCCCCATAGACAATGAATGGGGAGAGATGCACTTGATGCCATTGAGAGCTACCAGGAGAATGATCTGAGTATATGGGGACATTTTCTGTTTCATTACTGACAACACATCAATAAAATAAAGCTCATTTGGGTATAAAAAAGAAAACAAACATTCTGTGGGTCCATAAAATCAGCCTCCCATTCATTGACTATGGAGCAGCTCCAGACTTTATACCCTATGACATCACAAGTTTGAGACTTCTCTGGTTTCTGGCTTTGAGAGAGCGTGGCTCATGTTCACAAATATTGATTGAAATTTCCTAGGACATGGATATAACATATTGGAATTCTTAATTTAGGCGGTGTGCCCCTTTAAGTTCATGTCTTTCACACACAAAAAGTTCCCTTTTCTCTCAAATAAAGCAGAAAACACAGAGGAATTCTGCACATACCAGGCATCAGGCTGCTGAAGGCGACAGTCCGTTGACCAATGAAGTCCCGTCCAATTGGGTCGTGGTCCCACACAAGGAAACGCACCAAAACCACCTCAGCCATGTGAAGTGTAAAGGACAGGGTCTCCTCCCATACTGGATTAAACCCTGAGGAAAACACATGCATAGTATGTGTTCATTATAGGATGTTTTTCATCAGTATCTCATTAAAGCATGTTACAAAAAACTAGGAAAGATGGAGTTGGTGGTAGTGATGTGTCAAATGATGTATTTCATGGATCAGTGCCCTGCACACTAATCTTGTAATACTGCTGAGCTCCCAGGGCTCCATAACCTTTCCCAGAGGAGGCTTCTCCTCTCCCCCTGCCGGGTCCCTCATCTGTGGGGACATGTTAGGGGTGACACCAGCAGACCCCTTCGTTCTGCTTCCGTTATGCCTCTAATTAAATAATCTGACTTTTCATCCCAGCAGTGCTCTACAACCCAAAGTCAAATGCAGCATCTGTGGCTATGGCATTGTTTCATATTTGCTGTGTTTTTTTAGGAATGATGGCACTAATTATTAGCAGTTTGCAGATGACATCAGACTATATTTGCTTTTGTTTGTGTGCCATATATGCAGTATATTCTATAGTATGTAACTTGTAATATACATATAGTATGTGGCACTTTTCAGACGTAAAATAAGTGTGGCTGACCCATTTATCCAATCCTTGGTTAGGTCATTGCAAGTTATCAGAGTCCTATAGGAGCTGGATTAGATTGGACTGGATCATTTTCATCTATATTGTAAAACTGCCAACAGAGAGCTGTATCAGGACCTCAGGTTATGATCTAAGCTATGTGGGTAAAAGGTCTGTGATATAGTTTTTTCCAGGTCCCTAAATGTGATCAATAAAATGTTTCATCAACAGGCCCTTTTAACAGGAGACATTTTGACTTGTCTAGAGTAGGAAAAGCTCAGGTTTTACTAATCTTAACTTCGTCTAATATGCTAAAATCTAAGAAATCTGATCTACTCTCCTACTGTTTGTCTAAACTATGCAGGCCTGGCTAGATGTGACATGAAATACACATTACCCATCAACAGGAACTAGTCAGTTTTCTATTAGAAGTAAAAGTTGCAGCAGCCATGAAGTTGAGAAGGGGGAATGTTACACTAAGATAATATAGCTCTTGGAAATTGAAGTACTTCTCAAAGGGACAGTGTGTAGGATTTGGTGGCATCTAGTGGTATGGTTGCACATTTCAACCAGCTGATACCCCTCCGCTCACTCCTCCCTTTCCAAGACTGCGGTAATGTGAGCCGGCGAGTGCAAAATCAAGGTAACGCTGTTCACCTCGCTCAGAGGCCATCTTTGACATAATAACACTATAGGAGCAACAGAAGTCTGACGGCGGCTGGCGGTACAACGGTTTTGCACTCTGCATCTCACGTTTCACAAGCGAGAACTACGGTGGCCTTCAGGTAACGTAAAAACACACAAGGCTCTCTCTAGAGCCAGTGTTTGGTTTGTCAGTTCTGGGCTACTGTAGAAACATGGCGGAGCAACATGGCGTACTCCGTGAAGATGACCTGCTCCCTATGTAGATATGAAGGGCTCATTAGTTATGAATATTATATTCCATTTCTGCTAAGAGATCCCCCGAAATGTTACACGCTGTTCCTTTAAACCTGCAATAACTAATTTTGTGGCCACTTGGGGGCTCCTGAAACAAGTCGTGAACACAACACTGACATATCAATGCTTTTTAAGGAGATATGGCAAACCTGTTGGCAAACAGTTGCTTCTTAACACATTCAGCAGTTACGGAGCAACATTAGCATTCATTAACAGACTCGTGTTTCTGGCCACATGGTCACCAGCTTGTTGATAACTGCGCTTGTCTGTTTTATTGGTGCTGAGCAGTTAGTGTACAGTGGCTTTTTAGAGCTTTTTCCCTTAAAACAGCTGCCTGCTGCAGCTGAAAACGATGCTGTGAGATCAGAGAGCGAACCAAAACAGTAAACAGAAACAATGAGTTGAAAATTGATGATTCTTCAGTAGTTCAGTGAATGCACAGTGTTGTGTTTGAGTTGATCCGTTCGTGTCTAACCGTTGTCATCAACAACTCGTGTCTGTTCCTTGCAGCAATCAACCGGCAGGCCGATGATCTCTACTTCGACGAACGGATCAATAATCTGGTAGACGAGAAAGGGCAATAAAACACATTAATTATACTTTATTTAATGATGCTGAATATATTTCTGCTGAGAGCAAGATTTCTGAGCAGTCAAGCATTATAGTGCATGTGTATGTGTGTGTGTGTGTGTGTGTGTGTGTGTGTGTGTGTGTGTGTGTGTGTGTGTGTGTGTGTGTGTGTGTGTGTGTGTGTGTGTGTGTGCGTGCGTGTGCGTGCGTGTGTGAAAAAGACAGATGGAGAATGTGAGCACACAGTGTGTGTGTGTGTGTGTGTGTGTGTGTTTCGGTGTGTTTATACCTCTCCACGATCCCCCAGCATGGAGTCTGGTGGTTTGGGCAACTGCTGCCCACTAATGATCTTGAGAATGAGCTGCTTCTTGGGGCAAGCTGGAAGCGGGTCATCACTGAACGAGTTGAAGGAGCCTGAAGGGAATAAATGACAGCAGAGCACAAACTATGATTTATGTCATCACTCAATCCTAAAATGCCATCCTCTCTCATTGTTCTGTTTGTTCCAGTTATATGCAATATTTATATGCAAAGTGCGGGGTGAAAACAACACCCATGCCTTCGCTTTGTTGTGTAGCCAACTTCCTAATTGGATATCTAATATCAACACAAACAACCGTGTGACCGTACTATAATGAGGGTGAGATCATCTTTATAAACTTATGTGGTGTTCCACACAAACATGCCTCAAAGAGAGCAAATATGTCACAATGAATTAGAGGAAAATGTAAATAACTCGATCGCACAAGTTACCACTTATTTCTATTTTCCTGTAGTTCTGTACCAATATACTGTATTATCTTTAAGAAAAAACTTTTAAAAAAGCAAGCACGTCATTTCATTTCCAACATGTTTTATCTTTTTTAATGTAAGTGCCTTCTATGTTTTATTTTTGTATTCCTGTTTCAACCATGACCAATGACTGTATAGGTTCAATGGAGCAAGCAGATACAAAATATACTGTATATGCAATAGTGTGAAATGTTTTAATTTAAATAGAAAATCAAGGGTTTATGATTTAC
Organism: Sebastes fasciatus; assembly: GCF_043250625.1. Taxonomy (NCBI): domain Eukaryota; kingdom Metazoa; phylum Chordata; class Actinopteri; order Perciformes; family Sebastidae; genus Sebastes; species Sebastes fasciatus. The sequence goes on from NC_133801.1 coordinate 23,105,756, forward strand.
AATAATATATAGGTTACTATATAGAAAGATATATACATCTACAGTTCCCATACCCAATGTATGTATTTCTGTGGTGAACCACTGTGAATCAGTCATCCAATATGGTTCCATACATACCTGTGCTGTCCCTAAGACTCTAACTTGTTATTATTTCATATATCCAATCACAACAAATAAACACTGATTTGCATGAATAGACAATGATTTATATGCATGTATTAGTGCTTGTTTGTGTGCATGCGGTCAGATTGTTGCCGTACCTTTACACATGGGAGGGGGCTTAAGGACGTAGCCAATACCTCCGTTCACCATGAACTTGGCTCTGTTGAGCTGCATCATCCTGCCCTCTGTCTGGTAGTTCAGAGCGACTGAAAAAGAAAGAAAGATTTAGTTGGATACAAAATATCCCTAAACCTCGGCCTGCATATGACAAAAAAAATCCCTGCGGATGCTCAATAGTCATAACAGGAGACTGCGTTGTCACTCTTGTGATCATTTAGCATTTATCAGATGTGCCTCTTTGGTTTATTCATTCATTCATTTATTCATTAAGGCCGTGTGTGCTACTACACATTAATACAACCTTGAAACCTCAAATAGGAAAAACAGATGAGGAAGGAAACTAGCAAAAAGACAATATAAACAAAAAAGGACGAATCACAGCTGCTTGAAAGATAATCTACCTCAGTGTTTGGTGTTTATATCTCTTTTTTACTTCTTTTCTCCTTTGTACCTAATTCTATTTTTGTACACCTGGGACGGTGATTTCTTAGAAATTAAGAGACCAATATTGCTCTCTGAATTTCACAGAAGAAAAAAATTAAATTGGCTGGAACAGGCAGGGATTCCTTGGATCTTGGATTTCCTGAGGGTGCTCATTTTCTGCACAGACAAAAATATTCAGTTCCAACTCTTTCTCATGAGCTTATCTTCTCTTTATTTATTTATGTATTTCTCCCTAATCCTCGCTCTTTCCTGGTCTAACTGTAGCCCTACAAATAAACTCACACATGCTCAACCGCACACAGCATGCAAATACATACAGTACACACACATATTATGCACAACTGAGTTAGTGTTCACGCCAATTAGCCTCCGCACATATGACCACTGGCAAACTACACAATATGTGTAAAAAAAAGTGTGTGTGTGCATGTGTTATGCAGTGTCAGTTGATGTGTAATGACAGGTACGTGGCCAGAGGGAAGGCACCTGCTGTTTTCATTAACAGACATCGTCCATACAGGTCAAAAGCTTAGAGCGACAGACAGCTGTCTTACCCAACTGACAGCCCACGTTCCAGTAGAACTGGGGATTGAAATTGGACGAGTCGATACGATAGGCCGAGGGATAAATCCGTGACAGCTGCCTCTGGTTAAAAGCCAGGAACTGTTCGGCTTTGTGATTGACCAGAGATTGGGCTCGGGTCTCGCTGAATGACAGAACATCACCTGGCGTACCTGAAGAGAAACATGGGTTAGGGCATGAGGAAATGTCTTTGAGGTATAGTCATTGCAATGTGCCTATTTGTTTGTGTGAGATGGCAGAGCTTTGTTTGGTGTTTCACCTTCATTCAGACACTCCTGTGAGGCAACAGAGTTGGTGAACACCACCAGGTTTGACAGATCTCTACTCAGTTTCATCGTCTTCCTCTTCCTTCCACCCCTAAAACAATTGCCAGACGACAGGAGACAATTGCAAGAGAGGACAGAAGAGAGTGAGCGAGATCACGTAAAGATATAAGAGACAGGTTAAGTAAGACACTCATAATCCTGTTTGTGCAAAAGCAATGCAAGACAAGAGAGGGATGTCCGTCAGTGAGGCAGCTTGCAAAACCGCAGGAAAGAGCATCAAAGGCAAAAGTCTTAACAGGGACCAGAGCACATGCAGTGCAGCAAGACGCCACACATATAACCACACACAGTCATGCACACGCAGTCTTGCACAAAGACAGTCAGTCAGTCACATAGCCACTCAGACGCATGCTTGTATAGGAATCTGCGCTGTGACATGCATATATGAATATGCACCCAGAGGCTGGGAGAACAAAGAGAGACAAAGGCTTTAGAAAGCGACTGAGGGAGGAAAACGCAGCTGAATTCCCAGACTCCTTGCCCAATGCTCACTCGCAAAGAAAGAGGAAGAACGAGACACAGGTGGACAAAGAATGTGTGTGAAAGAAAACGGGGATATCTTTAGGCTGCAGATGAAAATGGACTGATTTAGGTTTTTTCCCTTTCATCTGTGAAGGGGAAAAATGCACACTGATTCTGACACATTGCATTCTGATTTGGGTTTCTTTTCATTATGTGAATATCTGTGTGCCAATGGCAATGCTGATAGTACTGAGAGAACTGAGAGAGCTCATGTGGCATTTATGTTACTCCAATGCAACATTTTTCTCCATGCTGATACTTGAGGGAAGGTGGAGGACTGCAGCAGTGGAGTTTTTCAGTAGAGGGAAAGTGAGGTGGAATATTTTGGGTCCAATTCAAACAAAGTGACATTAGTCAGTGGGGGAAAATATATTATATAAGTAATACTTATGTACAATTTTGAGGTACTCTACTGTGTATTTCCATTTTTGGCTTCTTCATACTTCTACGCCACCACATTTTAGAGGGAAATATTGCACTTTTTACTCTTTACTTTATACAAAATATATGATCTGTTTATAAAATATGCTACATTGTTATAGGGCAAACTACTTAAAAGTATATAAAGCAATAAAATCAGCTCCGCCTCAACTAACTGCAACATTAAGTGTTGCTTTTATGTTAAAGCAAGTCTATGTAACTTTTGCTGAACAGCGGCCACTCTGTCCACAAGTATGGATAAGTCATTACTTACAATTCAACTTTTTGTTTTTAGGAGGATTATTGTGTTGTGGGTCAGATATTCTAATCCAATTAGGGATGCACCGATACCGAAACCTTATTGGATATCGGGCTGATACTGACTCAAATAGTCAGATCGGGTATCGGTGACAATGGGGCCGATCTATTCAATTCAATTCTATGCTTATATGCTATATACATTAGATACTGTTATTTGAATTCCTGTTTTGACCAATTTGTTACTAAAAAGGTTAAGTTAAGAAAGCAATGGTTAAGTCAATCCTGATGTTGCCTTACGCATGAAAGAATGATCTCAGTCACTTCCACACAGTGAGACATACAGCTTATTATTTAAACACTGCTATCGGATCGGTATACCCCCAGGTATTTCTATCGGTATCAGGACTGAAAAAGTCGGATTGGTGCTTTCTAACAGAGTATTTCTATTGTGTGGTGTTGCTCCTTTTACGCTTACACTTCTGCAACCACTGGTCACAGGAGAATGGTTTTAATGTCAAAGCGAAGAAAATAGCGAATAAATGAAGCAGTCACGGCTGAATAACATGTATATTTTTATGATATAATATATAATACACACTGCTATGAGCCGCTGGAGCTGCAGGATGACACTATATGCGATGCCTCTAGTCTTCGACTCGATTTCTGTCTTGTACTTGTGAGTCAGTTCAGTGACCAGTCAGTCATGATTGAGCTGAAGTCCATCATTCTTTCCCTCACACATAAATGACTGCTGAAGAAGCTTTAGCAGTTGGCATGGCTATACTGATGCCCTGGACTGTTAAACGCTCCCAGCTAGTCAGGAACTATCAAACCTCCCAGTTGTCAGGGATTGTCAGTGTTGAGGGGAAGCAGGTCAAAGGTCACCTGTTGAACTGTCCTCCGGCCTCCCTCCCGGACCTCTCCTGAACGTCCTCCTCTTTGTCCACGCTTTGGCATGTCAGCCTGGATTTGGAGTGCCTCTGGACAATGGACACACACACACACACACAGGAATATATAAACAAACACAGAATGAAGGTTTCCTTACTGGTTGGAAAACAGAAAAGCATCCTTGTCTTCAGCTGATATATGTGTTCAATACACATCATACATGAGACCGCCTACACATAAACTCACCGGCAGATCATGTGTCTTTAGCTAATTGTATGTGCTTGTGTGTGATTCATTGAGTGTTGTTATTGTAGTAGCCGTTTGAGTGTGTGGTCGTGCATGTCGGTGGGTGTTTGAGGTAAAACGTATGTAATTATAACAAGTGTGTATTCGGTGAAGTGCGCTTTTTATTCTGAGAGAGGCAACATCTCTATTAGGGCTAAAGTGGAGTTGAGGAGAGGATGAGGGTCGCGGTAATTACAGGGTTTAGGCCAGTTGCCAACAGATTACATGCACCCATGCATGCACGCATATATATACACACACACACACACACACACACACACACACACACACGTGGGAGGATGCATAATATGCAGAGAGGGACGCATAAAGGAATGAAGAGGAGACGTGAGTGGGTAAACAGAGGAGGGGGTAGAGGAAGGTAAAACAAAGCAAATGGATAGAGGAATAAATTCAGAATCAGGCTGAGAAATGAGGGAATGTGGAGAAACAAAAACATCCACACACACACATTATGTCCAAATCTATACTAAATGAATGATAAAATGGATCTATGCTAACTGTATCTCAAAAGAAAACCCAAAGGAATAGGAGACATCATAATCAATTTCACTATAGTTGATAAACATGTGCTTTAGATCTGCATGTGTAATTCACAGATATGCATTACGCACACATTCACTGAATTGATCTGCGGTGTGGAATCGGAAGATTAAGTGTGGCATTATGATCCTGTTACCTACCACAGGCTGAAGATAACACTACAAAGGGTGCGTCGTTTTCTCATGTATGACTTTATGGAAGATTTATCTACAGGAGAACAGGCTTCTCTTTTCTGCTTCCCATAAGTGAAGATCAGTTGAAGAGGTTTATCACACTCTTAATGTTTGAACAATACACTCAGTGGCCAGTTGAATGGGAACACACACACACAGCCATGAAATAAGTCCTGCCTTCTGTTTTGTTCTGTTTTTATTGAAACTGTTTTAGAGAGGTGTTGGAGTCTTTAGTTCGTGTTGCTGTTGTGTTGAATATTGAGTTACACTGCGAGGTGTCAAAGCTCCAGACTCCCAGTCTTTCCAGCAGATAAACTTAGAGTCTGACAGTAGCTTCTCATGGCCGGTTAGGCCTGACTACCAGCTCTATGTCTAATAAATCCATGCTACACTGAGCGGTAGTCACTCGTGAAACTACATATCACGCCTCCTCTCCTACAGTCGCTGCTCCCTCACTCCTCTGTTTCATGTTTAAAATAAGCTGGGGAGGAGAGTTCTAGCAGAATTTGATGGTGTAGTTACCCTTTAAGTAGGTCAGTTAATCAGTAAAGAGTTAAAGGAGCTAAATTTGATATTCAGAGCATACTGTATCTATTGCCTCCACACAGCTCTCAACATGGCGACGGCTGAGTTGGTGGCTCACAGCACGAACAGTGCAAACAATTAACGGCAACAATGCTGACAGAAATACAATTTTTAACCTGAGTGGGGAACCGGAGGGTGGGCGCTAAGCTTCCACGATGATGCTGTTGGTCAGGACGGTGTTATTGCAGAGTGCAATATTTGTCAGTGCAGAGCGGCGCCATGAGTTAGCCAGTGGAGCACGCTCACATGCACTAACATGCACTAAAAGGCATGGTCGGCCCGGCGATGTCAACAAAGCATGGATAAACTCGGATTACAACACACAGAGGGAGAGTGACTTCATTCTCTGCTCAGGTAGACGTTACTCCACTGTGGCTCAGACGTAGAGCGGGTCGTCCACCAATCGGAAGATCAGCGAATCTATCCCCGGCTCCCCCAGTCTGCTTGTCGAAGTATCCTTGGGCAAGATACTGAACCCTAAATTGCTCCCGAAGTCTGTGCCATCGGTGTGTGAATGAGTAATTAGATCCTGATGCAGGTTGGCACCTTGCATCAGTGTATGTGTGTGTGTGAATGCTGAAATTGAGTGGTCGGAAGACTAGAAAAGCGTTATATAAGTCCATTTACCATTTACCAAATGTTTAGTTTGCTGCTATATTAATGCTCTGAATATTGTATAGAGCACCTTTAAGGTTTTTATTTTGGGAAATAGGCTACATTTATTTGCTGCTTAAAGTTAAATGAGAAGATTAATATCTCTCTCGTATATATGTAGGTCTATGGTAAATATGAAGGAGGACTAACCACAATATGTTTAGCTTAGCTTAGCATAAAGATTGGAAGAAGGGGCAAACACCTAGCCTGGCTCTGTCCAAAGGTAAAAATATCCACCTGCTGTACCAGATCTTGTTTGTTCAATTGTACAAACACCAAAGTGTAAATATGACAAGTTGTGGTTTTACGTGGGATCCATTGCTGGACTATTTCTGGGGCCAGATCATTTTACTTTTCCAGGTTTTCCTTTGCCTGGAGAAGTCCATCTCAGCACAACATTTGGGATGCAAAATGTCTCTATTCGAAGCACAAGGCCCAGCCATTGCAGTCACTTCAGTTAATTAGAGATCCTCCACAAAAACAAAAAATCTATATCAGTGGTCATCTACATGTAAACTGTCCGTCGGGCCTTTGTTTGTAGTTTGCCCAGCAGTCTGGTGGCAGCAGTCTGACAGCAGCCTCGTTCTGTCCTCGGCCTCCAAACCTTTGAGTTGAAATCTGTGATCTAGCTTTGAATTTGGAGACTAAGTGCCCTAGTTGGCTTTGAAACTGTGTAACTTGTAGGGTTTTTTTTGCTTGAGAAAGCATCTCAGTGGTAGGGGTGAACTACCATTTTCTTTTATAATCTTTTCTTCTGTTTTCTGCTGTATCCTATTGGGAACCAAATGTAACTGTCTTTTTGTGCGCTTGTTTATTTTTTTTAGGGTTAGCCAGGGTTATTTTGTCTGTTGTTTTGGCCTTTGTTCACCATGAGTTACAGTATATTGTTTCAGTTTATCGTTGGTTTAACTTGAGTTGGAGAAATAAATCTGTTTTTACTAAACTTCAATTTAGTCCTGAGACTGTGGTTTGGGGACCGGGGAGGGAACAACCTTTGTACTTTCATGTTGCGCTCGTACCCTCTTGGACGGGGGCGTAACAGTGGGGTTTCTGGTACCATTGGCTCTAGTCGGCTCTAGTCGGCTCTTACAGTGAGCATGCTCAATCAGCAGCCGAGGCCATCATGAGAGAGTTCTGTCTGACTAGCTGTACATCTGAGTAGTGGTTTTACCCATTTAGTGCGCTTATTTTTTCTTGAAGTAAAAGACAGTGTCTGTACTTTAAGGCCAGTTTGGTGCATCAAGGCCTGAGCAAATGTCAAGTAAATAGAAAGTTGTTCCAATAGACATTATCTAAAGAAGAGAACTACCTGAAGTAATTATTGTGCAATGAAGTATTTAATAACCAACTAACCTGAAGCTGAACTAACCTGAATTTGCCATTTGAAACCTCACACAAATAGATCAAGAATCAGGCAAAAAGAGAGCAGCCTCTCTTTCCGCGCTCCTCACCTTCTGTTTAAGCGTTGTGATGAAGGATCTGCTTTGGGATTTCTTCAGAACCCCCTTGGAGCTCTAGAGACAAGGAGAACACATTCAGACTGTTGTATATGTGTGTTTGTGTGTGTGTGTGTGTGTGTGTGTGTGTGCTTGTTTACATTCATGTGTGTGGATCAGTTGATGCGAATCTAATCACAACCACATTAGCACCCAGCGAGACACTTAAACCCTGAAGCTCAGTAGCTGGAGGGGCTGCATCAGACATTAGCCAATAAAGCACAGCACATATGAAGAGTGGGTGAGAAATAAGAAAAAGAGAGAAACTGGAAAAAATTACAGTAAGGAAGACGGAGAGAAAAAAGGGTTTAGCGACAGAATGAGGTGAAGGGGATCACCAACAAAGACGGAGTAGAATAAAGAGAATAGGAAACCCCGATGCACAACACCCACCACATTAAAATGGCTGTCAGGAAACCGAAGCTTCTAAAAATAGCACAAGAGGCAAGCAGGGAAATTAAATATTAAGTAACACTGCAGACATTTAGTTTCTCGTCACTTTCGGTCTGTTTTAACATGCTTTGGATTAAACACCACCAATGTGGGAACACAACAGACTGGCCTGAGGAGGTCCTGATTCACTGTCCATTTTTATGTGTTCAGTGGGTGTGTGTTGACCTGCGAGTGGTGCAGTAACTAGTCCACTCCTTTATTTCCTCTGTTTCCCTCAATGACTAATACCATGGCCTAGTTTTACCCCCCCTCCTCTCTTTTTTCTCTTCAACTGTTGACGAGTATTACTCTGCTCCACATGCAGCTCTACGCAATGCCTTAGGGTGATGGTGGTGGTACCTGCCGCAGGTTCTTCTGAAGGCCCTGGTGCGTAGCCCGGAGCAGAGCTCGGATGCTGAAACTGTCTGTGTCTTCCTTGTCTCCGATCCGAGACTCCTTCAGTAGAGAGTCCAGCTTCTTTCTGATGTGAGACTCCACCTGGTGATGACCGTTGTCCTGTGGGAAAGAAGGGAAGGAGAAAGAGAGCTGGGCAAGGAGGTGAGACACACAAAGGAGGTCATTTCAATAAATGTGCAAGGACACATTGACAGGAGATGATTTAGAGTAGTGTCGTCTTGGAGCAACGACACACATTGTCACTGACGCAAAGCGCCTGAAACCAGGCCCAGCCAATATATCAAGAAACTGCAAAGATGCAGTACCACCAGCACCACCTTCTGGCAAGAAAAGTAACTACAACAGCAGTTTAGAATTTGCAGATGTAGACAAGTGGGCAACCTCTGGGTCTGAGAAGTGAAGCCAATGCTGAAGTGCCTCAAACCTACATTCTTTCTAATAGCCAGAAGGGTCTCCTCTGGTTGCAAAAAGAAGTCTAAGTCTTGTATAGAAGTCTATGAGGAAATGGCCCTACTTCTCACTTGACTTATTACCTCAGTAAACATTGTAAAAATGAGTTTATGGTCTCAATCGCTAGTTTCAGGTCTTCTTCAATACAGCATGATGTTCATTTAGTAAATTATGGTCCCATTTAGAGTAAAATAAACGATAAACAGGGTGTGCTTTAGAACGTGGCTACCTCGTGACTGTGACTGGTTGCTACCATGGTGTTGACCAGTCTTGGAACTTTAACCCTTTCACAGTCTGTTTTCAGTTCATGAAAGTTAATTATAACCTTTTTGGTTGCCTAAAAATGTTTTATTCAGCGTTCGGTTGTACTTAGCTCCACCCTCTCAACATGGCGACGGCCAGAATGCAAAACTTGAGACTTCAAAACAGCAGTCCACAGTCGGTGTCCCATGCAGGCTTGCATATGTGCGCTCGCGTGTGGCTACGCTGTTCAGACAAGACTCCAACACAAACTACACGGAAGCACCAAAACCGCAAAGTTCTATCTAGTGAAGCCCGTCTTGCAAAACAGTGTTGGCCGCGGTCGGAGGACGCGGTCGGACCGTAGCTTTGGTCTTCAGGGCCGGAGTCTCTGCTGTACTCTGCTCCGCTGCCTGCTTGCTTGCCTTCATTCACACACCGCGCTCGTTCTCGCTATTTCGTTTAGTTTTGCTCTGAGAATATCTAGTAAATGTACAGTGGACATTTGTGCAGAAATAAATACTGCAGCTCCTCCAGACCAACAGAGGTTTGCTGTGTCTTGTGGAGTGACGGGGCTCCGCAGCGAGTAACGTTATCGTCACCGACCGGGTGCCGGTGTCTTCCCTGTTTCCTCCGGCCGCGATCGGGAGGCTGAAGCAGGAAAAGCCAACACTAGGTTCAGCAGTGATTCATGGAGAGACCTTCGTCTGGTCAGCTAACATTACTGCCAAGCAGGTGAAATATAGAGTGATATTGTGGTTTTACCTGACATGTGTCGCCTCACTGTTTTTAGCGATGCTCGTTCATGTCTATTTAGAGCGAGCACAAGCGCGAGCCCGACGCTGACTTTCGTTGACTTAACGGCCACAGGTGTCGCTGTTCACAAGCATTTCTGATTCTTACAAACAGTCCCTTTAATATTGTGAAGAATACAGTTTACACTGATCTGAGTGTTATTGTGTGTGCTTAAAAAGCTCCATTTTATGCCCTCTTTCATTCTATTTTTTTTAGAAAACAACATAAATAATAAACTCTTTACAAACATCTGGTTGTTGTTTCACTTCCATGAGCTGCATTATATTTCTGTTAGATTATTTATTGTCTAGCCAAGAGGTGGAATGAGTCTAAAATTTAAAACATTAAAACTATACAGACACATAAGCTGTGTCCAAAATCACACCCTTGTCCACTCATATGCTTCTCTCCCTATATAACAGACACTTTAAGTCTGTTAGTTAGGAGATTTTAGACAGATTTTATCCGACATCGTATACAGTAGGAGTTAACAACACTATACAATCCCCTTTTTTCCATGTATCACGACTGGACAAAAGCTATATCATACTATTAAAGCAATGTTAGTGGTGACGGCTGTGAAAGCATAATGAGCCCAATACAAAACCTCTCATCAGTGGAAACCTGCCAAAACCCTTTTAAAATGGCAATGATCATCCAAAGTGGTATCTGCAGCCTCTTGCCTCCAGCTAAATGTGGAAGCATGATGCCATATTCTGTTACACAGAGGAACCATCTGGAAATTAACTGAGTGTTTTCCTGCTTTAAATGTGGTGAGGAGGACCCTGGCTCTATCACGGAATAAATAAACAGGATTAACAATGACTATAAAAATGGCACAAGTTCAGGAGTGATCTGCATAAAACAAGCAGCGATGAGATCTCTGACATGTTTTACATGTTTCTGAGCTGCTTATCCATTAAAAAAACTGCTTGCTTTGACTTAATATTTATATCTGCACCATTAAGCATTGATTAATCCGAAACATTACTGCAATGATGATCAATAAAACTTTACAAGCACCGACATTACTACCCAATTACCGAAGTCATTACATTGAGCATAACAATGTCATTAAGATCCCATTATCTAACTTCTGTATGTGGAGGACGGGTTTGATTCTCTAACATTAGTTCCTGCCACATGCTGTTGATGCCTTATCTTTTTTTAAAGAACTGATTAAGCAGAACTTAAATAACTTAAATAGACAAATAGAACCACAAAGGGAAGCTGCACAGGCAGAGAGACAGACAGCAGTCGGAGAAAAAGTTAAATTGAGTTACTTTTATATCATTATTCTTTTAAAGGAACAGTGTGTAACATTTCCGGGGATCTATTAGCAGAAATGGAATATAATATTCATAACTATGTTTTCATTAGTGTATAATCACCTGATACTAAAAATCATTGTGTTTTCGTTAGCTTAGAATGAGTCCTTCATATCTACATAGGGAGCAGGTCCTCTTCATGTTGCTCCGCCATGTTTCTACAGTAGCCCAGAACGGACAAACCAAACACTGGCTATAGCGGGAGTCTTTCGCATATTAATGTTACTTCAAGGCCATATTAATTCTCTGACACACTTGTGAAACTGCGGTAACGTGAGCCCTGAGTGCAAAACTGTGATACCGTCTGACTTCCATTGCTGCTAAAGAAGTGTTATTATGGTAAGAATGGCCTCTGAGCGAGGCAAACGGCGTTACCGCGGTTTTGCACATGGCAACTCACGTTACCGCAGTCTTGAAAGGGGGTACTCAGTCGGTTGCAATTTGCAACCACACCACTAGATGCCGCCAATCCTACACACTGCCCCTTTAAAAGTAAATATGTAAAAATACTAAATTAAAAGTTTAAGAAGCAGAGTTTCGCAATGTTGTTTCATTTATAATCTCTGTTTTACCTATTAAAATATTGTTCTAATTTGTGGGAGGATACGTTTCCATTCAAATAATTTCAGTGCTATTCTGGTGTCAATGGCATGTAGAAAATCCGAAACGATGGCTCTGTGACAGGTGAAGGAAAGGCATGCAGCTGTTTTTTACTTATTTAAATGGAAAAGACCTTCCTGAGCCACTGGTTACTTTGCCAACACATAATTGTCTTATGATAATAGCAAAAAAATTAGAAGATCTCCCAAGCATTTTCTCTACTTACATCATCACTACAAAATAAAGGCGCAAACTTAAAGGGACTGTTTGTAACTTTTTAAGCGTATAAATGTAGCGGGTCGGCACACATGCGCGTTCGCATATGCGCGCTCGCGTGTGGCCGGAGCCTCGTCTCCGCTGCCTGCTCTCCTTCACTCAGATAGCGTGCACGTGCGCGTCCTTGCTGTCTCGCTTCACCTGTAGACGTGAACGCGCGCTCACTACACACTGCAGAAGAGTTAGTTTAGCTCTGAGAATATCTAGTGAATGTAGAGTGGACGTTTGTGCAGAAATAAATGCTGCAGCTCCTCCAGACCAACAGACGTTTTCTGTGTCTTGTGAAGTGACGGGGCTCCTCAACGAGTTACGTTATCGTCTCGTTACCGACCGGGTGCCGGTGTCTTCGGCTGCCGGCTGCGGTCGGGAGGCGATAACGTAACTCGTTGAGGAGCCCCGCTGCTGAAGCCTGCGCTGAGCAGTAAAAGCCAACACTACGATCAGCATTGATTCATGGAGAGACCTTCGTCTGGTCAGCTAACATTACTGCCAAGCAGCTGAAATATAGAGTGATATTGTGCTTTTAGCTGACGTCTGTCGCCTCACTGTTTTGAGCGATGCTCGTTCATGTCTATGTAGAGCGAGCAAGCGCGAGCTCGACACTGACTTTCGTTGATTTCAAGGCCACAGGTGTCGCTGTTAAGCAGCATTTCTGAATCTTACAAATAGTCCCTTTAACTCAATAGCTGGGAACAACTGGCTTTAGAATAGTGAAAAATAACTGAAAACAAGGAGGAAAGACTTTAGTAATGTGAAGTAACGGGTCTGTTTGGAGGTGATAACTTGGTTGTTTGTGCATGTTTGTGTGTACATGTTTAAAGCTACATTCCTGTATCTTACATTGCTGTTCTTAAGCTTGAAGTCCTCCTCAATTTCATCAGCACTGTCATCGTCAGACACTTCGCCTTCCTCGGCATCCGCGGACAGATAGGCAGGCAGACTCTTCCCCTGGACAGACAAAGAGATGAGAGGAGAGTGGACAAACATACATTTGACTCATGCATTTGTCTTAAATCTTCATTTATACACTAGAGCGCCTACACAGGCTGCACCTCTAAGATAGTCTGAGAATAACGCAGCAGAATGTTTTACTCAGACATTCACTTAACTGCACACAAGCCTATATACACACAAAAATGCACCTTGAAGTAATCTCCATCATGTGGCTCCTTTCTCGGTATTTATAGGCGGATTGAAAGCCAACGCTGCCACATGTGAGCACACGAGAGGGCACAAAACACACACGTGTGCACACGCAAACACACGAGCAAATTGTACAATCAGCTGCGGATTCTCTTAGAAGCTCCCTGAGCAGCTCTTCCAGCAGAGCGGAGGGCCATTAGTGAGCCATTCTGAAGGTGTGAGTGGGAGTCAAGATTTTCTAAGCTTCTTCCAAAATCAATGGCAGACTCCGAGCTTCCCGCAGCACATCGAGTGTCTCACTGGCTGACATCAGCGCCCTCGTTTTCAACCACTGCCATAAGTAGTCTTCCTTCTATCTGTGACTGTCAAAAACCCTTACGCCATTTCCCTTTATTGTCTTGTGACTCTCTGGTCTCTTGCTCCGCTGGGGGATGGAGAGGTGAAAGGCCCTCAAACGAGGGCAGAGGGGGGGGAGGAGAGAGACGGGGGAAAACTGTTAGAGGAGTAAAGGGCTTTATAGAAAATCAATAATGCTCTTTCACTTTTCAGACATCTGGCTGGGGAGGGACAAAGCCAGAGCTCCTTTTTTCCCAGTGAACAATGCAGGCTTTCTTCACATTACAGATAAAGTCATTTTTATGTGGTTCTTATAAAAAAATCCAATAAAAGCTGAAAGCTTTTGCTCATCAAGATGCTCTCTGATTCTTTATATGAATAACTCCTCCTGTGCTGGTAGATTAGGACATTCTGGGTCTGAGGCTGTCAAAGTGATGATATACAGTATATATAGAAAAAAAAATGTCAATCTTTTTGAGGATGATCATATCAAACATGTTTCGCAGGTCATCTTGCTGGGCATCCCTCCTGCCTTTGGGGATCACAACAGTAGGTGCTCCAAAGAGAGAAGCGTGTGAGGCTGGACATGATATCTTACATTGTGTAAAGTGTGTCATGTAGATGGATGAAAAGGCAAACTTGTAATTGTTACTTTTCACTTTTAAAATGATCAGATGGCTGAATTAACAAAAGTAATGTTATATAATATTTGTGCAGGTTTCTTGGTGTAATAAAATACCCCAAGGTATGAAACTTATATACTTTAAGTCCTCATAACTAAATAACAAAATGGGTTTATTGTCAGTCATTTTCAAAACGACCTACATTGTTTTCATGGTTAACCTTTGCGTTTTGTTGATATTAGCTTTATTTCCACTAGTGTAACAATAAATAAATAAATAATGACTGCAAAATCAACCCAATTTTATCTTTTAAATATTTCAAATAAATATTTATTTTCATCTGACCGTATTGAAACCAAATAAGTACAAACATTTTAAGTGGTAAACCATCCGTATGCCACGGAATGAGCTTCAGACTTTTGACAACATATAGAAATGCCCGTAAAGCATTGTTATCACACCAAATGAGGAAATCTTTAGTGTTTTATGTTTAATGGGCTATTCTTGAACAATTATAGGCTATTCCTTTTGTTGGCCAAACAGTCATTCACAGTCAAAGGAGCTGCTAAAACTCCAAACACAGAAATCTAAATAGACTTATATGGGATTTTTGAGGGGTTTGCCAAAAATATAACAGATATAGCAGCGCACCCGCACGAAAAGGTGTGTGTGAAAGACACAGAAATGTGCAAGGCAAAAGCGTGTAATAAAAACGCCCTTCTTGCTTTAGACGTGCCATTTTCACGCCATGTACTCTGTACTGACTGCAATGTAAATGCATCCGTGTGAATATGCAACGCTCAGAGCTAGTGACGTAGAATAAAAAGAGAGAAAGACCGCTCATGGTGGGTGGTAGGAGAGGTGGATGGATCCAACAAACATTGGATTATAAACCTGGAGACTGGTGTTCTGTTTTGTAAGTTACGTTGGTGATCTTTGTCACATGTTTTGTAGTGACATTTGTGACATGTTTTCCGTATTTCTGTTACGTTGTTTTCCGTATGTATTTCACTTAGTTTACTTACTTATTTTAAGCCCAACCATGACGTTTTTTTCCTAAGTGGTTTTGTTGCCTTAACCTAAGTGAGTTGTTTTGTTTCCCCCTGCTGGTGTAATATTCACGGCTCGGTTAGGCAAAAGGTGACACTAACACGCTGTCCTTTGGTGGAAATCATCCTAATAAAATAAGGAAAAGTCATGAACTATCAAGCTGATAAAACAATTATGTATTCTGAGCTGTTAAAGAGGGCCCAGGGTCTCCAAACTGAATATTGTGGTTAAAAGAAACCTTCATTGACTGGTGGTAAGAGACAGTACGTGAACCACACTTTTTGTATAAACCTTTTTACATCCACCATGACCTCCTCTCTGTATATAATTCAAATAAACAATACTGCTCCGTGGAGAGGCAACCTCATGCCAAAGTAAAAAGCATTAACATTAACCAAAAGACCAGTCTACAATCCAGTACCTTTGTAGCAACTTATCGGTCTGAATGTGTGTTAGGGGTGTTGTGGAGGACTGAATATGGGTTCTATCTATTGTGGCTTCATTTTATGTTAATGAAAATCTGCATTATTCATTATTAATCCTTTGGGGAAAATTGCCATATTGAGCCTCTGTAGTAAGTTAAAAAAGATTTTCAAATCTGAATTATGAAAAACGAAACTAACTGTTTTATGGTAAAGTTTTACTTTCCATCAGGGATTTGAGATATAAAGGATCGGTTGTGATCCTGTATAAACTCTGCAGGGTAGCAGTGTGTATTTTTCATGGAATGTAAACTTGGTCTATAAATATGTCTCTATTCATCATGGTTAATTGCAGAACTGCTGCGACTAGTGGCAATTTAAATAATGAATAGTCTGACAGCCCCAACTGAGTCTCCATGCAGGTTGTGTTTGTACATGTGCCTCTGTTAGTGCACATGTGTGTTACAAAAATAAAGATTTGTCGCTCAATTATCATATGCCAGCATCTCGCCCTTCTCTCCTTTTCCCCTCTATGATGAATACAATGACCTAGTTTGGTCCTCCCTGTCTCCTCTTCCTTCTCTTCATCTGTTTATGGGCAATAATTAGCAGCCTTGCAGTGCCTCTCCCACTCCCCATCGTCAGTACAGCAACGCACACCAAGTAAAATATGCAGCGCTCCGCTTTCAAAGAAGGAAATGGAGACGTGCCGTTCAGATGCTTTGATTTGCGAGTGCACTAACCGACTGGGCGTATTTCAATTTAGCAATTTATTTATTCATGTAAAAACATGAACATGTCAGTTCACCATCCATCAATAGTATCCATAGATTTGTTCTTACTTTGATGAGTATCTTGCCCTGCAGGCTCTGAGGACTGGGTAACGTATTTGAATCTCTGCTCAGTGAGTCTCTCACGTCCAGTTTGTGTCCGAAGATTTCTCGCAGGTACTGAGCAATCTTCTTCTGTTGCTGGATGCTACAGTGGTTCTCTATGGACAGAATTACCGGGTACCTGAGAGAAAGAAAAACATACATATTTCAGATTTCATGTCAATACTTGGAAAACGTGTGTTGACTGCAGCCAGTGGACTGAAGTGAGACTGATCTGCTGATATGAGTGTGAACCACATATCTAACTGTACTTCCGTTTCTCACCTCAACAAACAGAACAGTGAGGAGGTAAATGATAAAAATACAGCTGCTTAAACACCTTCACCTCTGTGGCATGGTGTGTGTGTCAAAAAACGGTGTGTGTGTTTCTATGTTTTCATTTAGAAAAGGTGAAATGACTCGTGGCCACGCGGCAGCGCAGCTCAAATGTCAGGTTTGTCAGACTGACAGCTCTCCCTCAGGGGGACGCAGCCCTGCTCTCAACTCCACCTCTGATCCACAAAACACACACTCGCATGCACACGCACGCACGCACGCACACACACACACACACACACACACACACACACACACACACACACACACACACACACACACACACACACACACACACACACACACACACACACACACACACACACACACACTTAAACACACACACAAACGAATCCCCTGCCAAAGAGAAAAAGAGACAACAGAGAGAAGAACATCCAGAGTCATTTCACCTCGGCACACACAGAAACAGTGGCATCCGGGAGCTCCTCTCAGGTGAAACAGTGGAGCGCCTCAATAAGCTGCGTTGTGTGTGTGTGTGTGTGTGTGTGTGTGTGGGTGTGGGTGTGTGTGTGTGTGTGTGTGTGTGTGTGTGTGTGTGTGTGTGTGTGTGTGTGTGTGTGTGTGTGTGTGTGTGTGTGTGTGATGTAGGAGAGAGCGGAGACTTGCTCCATTTCAATGCAGCCCAGGGGCCATTAATCATATTAACAGGTGGCACTGATGATAAAATATCAGCTGAATGTAAATGGTGAGAACAGGATGTTCATTTTATTCACCTGCTCTTGCTGTCAGAGTCATTACAGATTACTAATTAATATGGTGTGATTTTATGAGAGTATACAGATGCCTCCTAATTAGCAAGTGTGAATGTTTTCTTCCGGGAGGCCACAGTGAACATATGGTCTTTAATTTAATTTGCAGAGGAATACAAAGAAGGGAAAAAAAGCTTTGTTGACTAAAATTATTTAGGAAAAGTGGTGCAACTTGGTCAAACATTTTTAAAGGAATAGCTGCTATACCCAGGCTGTTCTCATACACCGTTCTATACGCTATACCTACGAAAAGTAATGCACTGTAATCCGTAAGTATATCCCAGAAAATCAATTTGCATATAATCCACAGTCGTGAACCAGGAAGTATAAAGAGCAACAAAACGCAGTGAAGGGAGGACGTCAGAGTGGATGGGTGGGTCAAAAACATTGAACTTTCGCCCAGGAGACCGGTGTTTGTACCCCGTGTGAAACCAGAAGTCAACATTTATTGTCACGTAATTTCCGTACTTAAGTTACGCCATTTAATTTACATGTTATTTTAACCCAAACCACAATCTTTTCCTAAACCTAACTAAGCAGTTTTGTTGCCTAAAACTAACCAAGTTGTTTCCTGTGAAGACGAAAGTTGAAGAAACTGACACGGTCGTCTCAGGTTGCTAAATATTCTAAGGAAAACGCACGGAAATTGAGGAATAACTTTTCCTAAGATATCATATGAACTGTTGTTTGAGGATATGTTGCTATACCTATGCCATCATTTTCATTATAGATCAATCTGCCAATTATTTTCTCAATGAACTGATTAATCACCTATTGACTAATCAATTAATCAACTTATCGTATCAGCTCTAACCATAGCATAGAGTCAAAAGACATGAGAGGCAGCCATTAACAGAGTTTTCGTGGGATTGTTCCGAAATTAGGCAGGTTAGGTATGTTGTTGTACCTCTATCTTTATTTTGCTCCCCTGTTTTGTTGAATGTTACCCTATTTTGATCTGCGATTGATTGCCGATGCAATTAAAAGAATAATTTGACATTTTGGGAAATACCCTTGTTTGCTTTCTTGCTGAGATTTTGATGAGAAGATCAATACCTCTCTCATCTGGACGTTAAATATGAAGCTAAAAAGCTTCCTTTAAAACCATATCATAGATAACCTGCTAAAAATGTTTAAAAAAATAACGTTGACAACTACAAAATAAGATAAAGAACAGACGCACAACCTTATTAATTTTGGTGAAACTCCTAACAAGCTATTGCCAAATGTACTTACAGTTTAATTACATGAATTCAATCTAATCCAACACTGTCTGCTGTGAATTAAATATGTGGTTATATAACACAGGCGCTGCACTCATAAGTAGCTGCAATAGATGTCAAAGCGAGCCAATGTGGCAGCAGGAAGCGGCATCATTCACCACTTTGTTTTGGTATTGTTGGACCCAGCAGAGACAAACAGTGGCTCCTCGGGGAGCCAGAGGAAACGCCGCTGAGCAGATGGTCCAGTAATAGGTGCTAATTACTGCCAGGAATCACAGTGTTCTCTGAAAAACACAAACCTGGCTGTCTAAATGTTGCAACTTTCTTGTTAAACCTTGTGGGGGAAAACCTTCCATCAAATTCATAGATGTTTCATTATAGCAGTGTGAGAAGTGCTAGTTTAAAACTAGTTTTATGAGGAAAAATACAGTAGTTCTGCGTCTTTTTTATGAGCGAGCTGATGCTTTTAGGCTATATCTCATCCCATAGGGAAACATAAAGCAACACGATTAGACAGAAGATAACAATATACAATCAATAATACAGTGTTTGTGTACATGTGTGCACGTGGAGAAATGTTGTGCCGTGTGTCCTGAAGCAAAGGATATTATTTGCTCTACTGAATGTCACGGAAATTATGTTTCAAATTTATATGATTGAGTAAACTGAAGGCGCAAAAATGGCATTACTATTTGGCATTCTGGGCCATTTTCTCGCAGTACAATACCTATGGGACAATGGAGGTTTCTTTTTTCCATAAACTGTCTCACACACACACACACACACACACACAAACATACATACTATAGGGTTGTTGACTCACTGGTTATTTATGAAGGCATATTTATTGATGGTCCCTATGACAGACTTGAAAGGTATCTTGGAGGTCAGAGTGTAGCCGTGTTGGACCATCGGCTCTCCATCAGGACCGTCCCAACAGTCCACTGCAGGGAAAAACAGAAGAAATGATGCATGAATAAAACACAGCCATCGTGTTTCTGGTCTCAGCTTCCTGTCTCTTCTCACTGTTCAGCTTTGAATAGAGGAAAAATGATTTCATTTATACTTGATGTCTCAGCTATTTCACATTCTCCTAACGAACACTGGCGTTAAATTATTCTGAGACAGAAAATAGTCGAAATGAAAGTAATGTTCAAGCAATAGCCTGTGCAAGATTGTGCTACTGGGTTTTTTGTGGACCTGTTTTAAAAATGTAATTACCAAACATAAACACAGCAAAATGTGTGTTTTAATGTAAAAACATTAACACAACATGTTCCATAAACAGCCCTACAGCAATCGTTTTATTCCTCTTATAGCGCATACCATTCGATATAGGGTGAAACAGAGTTCAGCAAATTGCCTTTTTTCACAGTCATACATGTCATAGTAGGAAAAACACAACATTAACAATGGCTCTGTTCTATGGCAGTGTCCCAGTAAACCATGGCAGTGTGACAGTGATGCATGGTACCAGAAACTGAAACCAAAGAGTACCAGACAGCTTTTCCTACTGTGACGTGTCAAGGTGTCTTCTATGGAAAAGGGTCATACACAGTCATATTAGCTTTGCATGGTCCATATTTAAATGTAGATGCATGCTTACCTTCTACGCAGCGGCAGCCGGACTGCAGCACCCAGGCATACATGTCAGTCTTGGAGTGGGAGAGGAGCTGGTCTCCGGTCAGGTACGTGTTGTGAGAGGAGGCGATGAAGTAGTTGCACAGAGGCTGCTCCATGTCTTGATTCACCTCGTGGTGCAAAGGGTTGAAAATGTCACATGTTGGACTGCGCATGAAACTTGTGAAACCTGAAAGGAAAATACAAAATGATTGGGAAAAAAATTACTTGGAATCAAAACTGAAAAAGGCATTGTTAAAGAATTCATCTTATTTTCAATAATATGTTATTGCTTTGGGAATTAGATTAAAAAAAAAAAAAAGATGGGCTCAGAAATCATTTGTTTTTAGCTATGCTAGCAATCACCTGGATGGCAATGCTGTCTGTTTGTTGGTCAGTGCAATACTTTGGTCCAGACTGAAATATTGGATGGATTGCCATAAAGTTTATACGGACATTTTTGTTCCCTGGAGAATGTATCCTACTAGCTTTTCACACATTTCACATCTGTGGTTTTGAGATGAAATGTCCTATTGGATGGATTGCCATTAAATTAGGTACAGATATTTATGTTGCCCCACGGGGTGAATTAAATTGTCCAATATTGACCAAATATAAGCCAATGTCACTCCCATCAGCCTCAGCTGTACTTTGTGTTAAAGATAATTAGCAAATGTTAGCATGCTCACAAACTAAACTTAGTGGTAGACCTAATAATACCTGCATGGACCATGTTAGCATCGTCATTGTGAGTGTGTTAAACCAATGTTATACCTTGCCCTGCTGTGGCCCTAGTGACGTAAATGTCCTCATTGTTGTGACCGCGCGGACCATAGACTGTATCAAAGATGCTCTGTTGTGTCTAGAAGGTAACCCACGAGTTGGAAAACTCTCGCGAGATGGTTACGCATTGATCTCGAATAGTTAAGGTTAGGCATTGACTTCTAATAGTTAAGGTTAGGCGTTGACCTCTAATAGTTAAGGTTAGGCATTGACCTCTAATAGTTAAGGATAGGCATTGACTTCTAATAGGTAAGGTTAGGCGTTGACCTCTAATAGTTAAGGTTAGGCATTGACCTCTAATAGTTAAGGATAGGCATTGACTTCTAATAGTTAAGGTTAGGCATTGACTTCTAATAGTTAAGGTTAGGCATTTACCTCTAATAGTTAAGGCTAGGCGTTGACCTCTAATAGTTAAGGTTAGACATTGGCCTCTAATAGTTAAGGTTAGACATTGACCTCTAATAGTTAAGGTTAGGCATTGGCCTCTAATAGTTAAGGTTAGGCATTGACCTCCTAATAGGTAAGGTTAGGCATTGGCCTCTAATAGTTAAGGTTAGACATTGATCTTGAATGCTTAACGAGAGTTTTTGCAAGTTTTTTGCCAGATTTCACAATTTGCGGGTTACCTTCTAGACCAGGGGTCACCAACGCGGTGCCCGCGGGCAACAGGTCGCCCGTAAGGACTAGATGAGTCGCGCGCTGGCCTGTTCTAAAAATAGCTCAAATAGCAGCACTTACCAGTGAGCTGCCTCTATTTTTTTTAAATTTTATTTATTTTATTTTTTTGCTATTGTTGTTTAAATCAGACTTGCATGTAACTTACAAATGACAACATATATATATAAAAACACTTAAAATTTAAAATGTTTTTTGTGTTTAATATAAATGAACTCTGACCTAGTATAGTTCAAAGGTCAGTATTGTGCGCATGACCAAAACGTAGCGTTTGTTGCGCTCATACAAACAAGCTAGCAGACGCAACGAAAATGAGGAGAAGAGTTACCCCAAAAAATGGCAGAAAAAAGAAAGAAAACATATCATTTTCACGACGAATGGGAGGTAGAGTTTTTTTTTACCACTGTGAAAGGATCCTGCGTGTGTCTCATTTGCGGGGCAACTGTGGCGATAGCAAAGCGGCACAATGTGGAGAGACATTTCACTACATGTCACACAAGCTACCATGCTAACTACCCACCGGGCAGCGCACTGCGAGCAGAAAAAGCCCGCGAGTTAAAGGCAGCTTTGTGCAAACAGCAGTCTTTTTTCACTAGACCGGTTAAAAACTCCCAAAAAGCAACCGAAGCCTCGTTTAGAGCTACGCAATTCTTGATGAAGAAAAAGAAGGCATTTACAGACGGGGAGGTTGTCAAAGAAGCAATGATGATAATTGCTAAAACTGTGCTTGAAGACGAGAAGTATGGAACCGATGTACTCTCCAGTCTCTCCAATGTTCAACTCGGGGCAACTACAATGGTAAGAAGAGTGTCGATGATGTCTGGGAACTTGGCCGACCAGCTGGACCGTGATCTGGCGAGGTGCCGGTGGTTCAGCATCCAGTGTGACGAGTCGGTGGACAGCAGCAGTACGGCTCAGCTGATGGTCTTTATCCGGATGGTGTTTGATGATTTCTCCACAAAAGAAGAACTTCTGACACTACTGCCCCTGAAGACAACTACGAGGGGAGTTGACATTTATAACGCAGTGAAGGAGTTTTTGGTGGAAAAAAAGGTGCCGCTGGAAAAGCTGGTATCAGTGACTACGGATGGGGCTCCTGCTATGATCGGCCGACACACAGGATTCGTTGCTCACTGTAAAGCTGACCCAGAGTTCCCAAACTTTCTGCAGTACCACTGCATCATACACCAGCAGGCCTTATGTGCAAAAGTGATCTGCTTTGAGCACGTAATGACTCCCGTCGTGAAGATCATAAACAGCATCCGCTCCAGAGCTAAACAGCACAGAACATTCAAGGTACTTTTGGAGGAGCTGTCAGCTGAATATGATGACCTGCTACTACACACAGAAATCCGATGGCTCAGCAGGGGACGAATTTTGCAACGTTTTTTGTCACTTTTGGGTGAAATCAAAGAGTTCATGCAGTCCAGAGGTGAGGACACCGTGCTGCTGGAGGACACTGAGTGGATACTTGACCTTGCATTTTTAACGGACATTACTGGGAAACTGAACAGTTTGAACTGTGAGCTGCAAGGCAAAGGTAAAACTGTCGCCGATATGATAAGTGCTTTAAATGCATTTAAAGCTAAGATGAACCTTTTCTCTGTGCATTTACAGAGAAAAAAAGTGCTGCACTTTCCCTCTGTGCAGATGGTGCTGAAAGACAATGCTTCTGCATCTGAGGCTTTTGACAAAGTTGCAGAAAAGTACTCTCAGGTCATAAACAGAGTTGGGCAAGAGTTTGAGAACAGGTTTTGTGACCTGGATCAGCTTGAGCCATGTGTGTCGTTCATTTCTAATCCTTTCATGAACGTGGACATATCATGTATTGCTGAGCAGTTAAGTGCAACATTCAGCCTGGATGCTGAACAGGTGGAGATTGAAATTGTAACACTGCAAAATTACCTCCACCTCAAAGCCCATCAGGCTGCACCAAACTTTTGGTGCCTTCTTGACACAGAAAAGTACAGTGGTGTATGCGCAGCAGCTATGAAGGTTGCAAGCCTGTTTGGTTCAACTTATCTTTGTGAATCAGCCTTTTCTGACATGAACTTCATCAAGAACAAACACAGAACACGCCTCACTGATGCACATCTGCAAGACTCACTCAGAGTTGCAGTGTCAAGTTACACACCAGAGTACAACACACTGGTTAACAGCATGCAATGCCAGGCTTCCCACTAACTGACAAAGAAACAGATAACAGATTTGGTGTCCAGTTCAAAGTGTGACATGATTTATTTAAAAATTTGAGAGTTGATTTTTGTATTTTACATGAGTTATTATTTGTACAAACATGGTGCAAAGTAATTCATGATTTGTTAAAAAATGTTAGTGGCTAGCTAGTTAAAATGGGATATTGTGATTTCACAAGACTGTCGTAGAAGTGATCATTTTCAAATGTTTGAAAAATTTGAAAAACATGTGCACTTAGAGAAAATATAAAAATAAAGTGTTGCATATTGATATTTATCTGTTTCTATATATTTGTTGTGAGAAATCATTAACATGATCAGTGTTTTCACAAAGATAAATATCATTAATTATTAATAATAACATAGAGTTAAAGGTAAATTGAGCAAATTGGCTATTTCTGGCAATTTATTTAAGTGTGTATCAAACTGGTAGCCCTTCGCATTAATCAGTACCCAAGAAGTAGCTCTTGGTTTCAAAAAGGTTGGTGACCCCTGTTCTAGACACATCCGTATGGCGCGGACCTGACCTGTCCGCGCAGCCACTATGCTACAAGTGGTAGCATAGCGATCTACTGTGTATATGTGGAGCGTGTTCTTAGCATGCTAGCATTTAGCTCAAGTACACAGAGCCCCGAGCATGGCTGTAGACTCTTCGTTGGTAATTAACACATACAGATATTGAAGTGGAGAAGTCAGTTGCAGAGTTCATGGTGGAACACGGCAAAGTATTTTAAATATTGCTTGTCATGCAGTGAGCCTGCAATATCCTGAAATAAAAGTGCACACCGTAACACAAGAACTTTTCTGTTTCAAACTACCAGCCTCCAGATCATATCACCATCTTACAGCTTCTAACAGTGACATCTACGATATATCTCTTCATTTGCAGGTTGAGCTCCAGGAAAATACCAAAGAATGACAGGAAAGCACATTCAAACCAGAGCGCTGTGGTTTCAAATCAGAGTGGTGAGGTTTGAAACCACGCTACACAGCCAACTTTTTCTTAGGTGGTACTGCATGAAGAGGACTGAGAGGGAAGAAAGCATCCTTTCATCCAGAGAGGAGGGATAAAAAATAAGACAAGAATACCAAGAGCATGGAAAATCGGAAATAAGCCAGAGAGCAGACAAGGGAAAAGAAGCAGACAGTTAATGTTGAAAAGGAGACTGTGGAGGGGAAACGGAAAAATGTGATGCAAATATAAGTATTAAAAAAAATGATGTGGGAAGTCAGTGATCAGACTGGACATGCAATCTCATCACGGTGCCATCATGGCTTAATCCAGATACACCGTATGACATGAAAATACTGTAGGTAACAGCTCATCACACTGTAAAAAGATGTTAACGTGAATGTGTTTGTACATACTGTCACATCTGTGCACAATGCATGTTTAAACACACACACACATTTGGCCTGCAGGCATACTGGTCTGATCAGTCAGACACACACAAGCCTTCATGCCTCCAACAACAAGATTAGTTTCACCCTTCCTTCCTCCTCCCCCTCTCATCTCGTCTCCCCGTACTTGGTCCTCTCATTTCTGTCACACTCCCATTTTCTCTCTCCCACTGCCCTCATTCTGACTTCCCAATTTTCTCACTCCAGCTACCCTCCTCAATCCTCACTCCTTCTTCTCCCTTAAGCTCACCCCTCAGTTGCATGTGGCATTACTTAAAATGGCACTCGAGGAAGAAACACTTGCCAAAGAGAAAATCCCAAAACAGTCGTAATCATTTTTTTGTCTTTTCAGCCACTCATTGTCACGATTAATGCTTTTTTATTATGAGGGGTGGAATTCTGGGTTGATTTAAATGTCAAATTGGTAAATTTGCTCTAAAATGTAACAACAATGGTGATGTAATTATCATTAAATTGCCCTTCAATTTCAATTTAGTTTAAAAAAAGACACAAGTGGTTTTGTTGTTAATGGACATATTAAGGACATATATGCATACCAAATAAAAGTTTTCCTGAATTGCATGTTACATCTGGCTTGTAGGCAAAGATATTTGAGGTTTGCAAAGTGAGTACATACTCTTTTCCATGAAATGGCTCAATAAAACCCTGAAATATTCTTGAGTATAGATTATCAAAATTTGAAAGGTTTATTAATGTTGATGTGTTTAAAGGTATGCTTGGCAGTGTTGTTCAAATACACGTTTTGTTATATTTATTGAAATGCTCATTACATCCCAACAGCAATCAATAAATCAAATGCTCTGACTAAAAAAAAGAAGAAAATTCTGGTATCGGTAGCTGTCGCAGGGACTGTAATAAGCCCATCCAATCATAAAAGCATGAATAAATCTTTAAAGATAATTAAACATGATAAAAAATCTAATTCTAGTGGTATTTCTCAAGTGGAAGAAACACGACTGAGCTAGCCTTTTAACATGGGACACGAGATTGAGGTTGTGATCTAAAATAAAACGAAGGTTCTTTACAGTAGGTACAATGTGTTGAGCAAGAGCGCCAAGAGCAGGCGGAACTTAGTCCATGAATAAATTTAATAGTAATAAAGATTTTTGTTTTGGAGGAGTTTAGCTGAGACATCCAATTTTGAACCGCAGATAGGCAATTATGCAGGGAAGATAACTTAGCTAAGTCTGATGGTTTGCAGGACAAGTACAGCGAAGTATCATCTGCGTAGCAATGAAATTAAATATCACACTGTTTGATAACATTGCCTAAAGGGAGTAAATAAAGGGTTTATAAAACTGGTTCTAGAGTGGAGCCCTGCGGCACCCCGTACATAGATGATGCTTCAGAGGACGTAAAGCCATCAACAGACACAACAAATTTTCTGTTCGAAAAATATGAAGAGAACCACTGGAGAGACGTCCCTGAGATAATAATATGTATATCGTGTTCAGTGTTTACAATGGGGGAAGGAGAGAATCGGGAAGGTGAAAATGAAGATGTAAATTAAGACAGTGAAAGTTACCTTCAATCCCCATGACGCCTCTTTGTTTATTCTCATCAGACAGCTCAAACTTTTCAACGATTTCTGCAATATACTCTGGAGTCACGTTGGCCATCTGTAGAGAAAAAAATACATGATTAGACTCTTTGAGACGTATAAATGACAATGATTTAATCCCATTGTCAATGCTTAATGGAGTCAGAATGATTTCACATCTTTATAACACACTTGTGTTGCTATCAAATTAATTGTCAGCCGTGTCAAACAAGCAGCACAGTCTGAGAACCACATTAATGCCGAGTATCGCAGGCTGGAGGCGGTAAATACAGCATGATGAAAACTGACACCATTGCATTGTAAGAGAAAAGAGTTTGTCACAAACACAAAGAAAAACACTGAAAGAAAAAAAAGAGCATAGAAAAAGTGTAAAGAACAAGAAAAGTGCTCCCATGAGACACAATTTTAAGCATGATAGATGGAGCAGATTCCTCAGGGCAGACAGCTGAGACAGAGGGAGTTAATGTTAGACTAAGGGAGGGAGAACAGGAGCACAATCAATCTCTTTTGTGTGGCTGGATCTCAAATTGAAACGGCTTATTGGGGAGAAAGTAGTTTGGACACATCATAAAAAATGTGTCGGGTTTAACATCACCGGCTGAGCGTTTTATCGCCTCTAACCTGAGACCAGCGTGACCTCTCACCTTCTGCTCGTTGCGCAGGAAGTTGGCCAGCTCCTCCGGCGTCAGGTGATCCTTCCTGTCGCTGTATGCCATCATCAGCAGGAACAGGTCCCGTCTCATAGACATCATCTTGTAGAAGACGGAGAACTCCTCGTACGTCAGCGTGCCCTGCTGGTCGTCCGTGTCTGCTTCCTGTGCGGATGAGGAAGTGATGTAAAATCGGTGACACATTTCAGGCTATTATATTTTGATGGTTATTGAAACTCTGCACAAAGTCAGTGTGATTCTATGTGTGTGATTCACACAGTCCTCATCTGAAACAACAAATGGAAACTTCATGAGGTTGCTTGTTTATGTAGAAAATATAATATGAATGCGGATTATAACTCGACCCTGACTAGATTTTGGAGGCCATAACAAATAAAAAATCTGTCAATGAAATATTCGCAACACATAAACAACCAGAAAAGAACCTTAAGAAAAGAACCCTAAATTCTAATTTGGTTAATAAATAATCTGAGGCAGGACAAAAACCTTATAATCAATGATGGCATTAACCATAAACATACAGTAATAATAATTTGAACTGTAAACTCTATATCAGATTATTGTAAAATTACCACCATACAAACGAATATTGTTAAGAACAAATACAGTATATTGAAGCTCTCATCTGCCTCCCAGCATGCATTGGGACCACAGACTTACAGACATAAGTTTAAAAGACTTATTGATAACATTTTCATGTAGACAGAGCCTTTAGAGTGGTGCCAAATAAAAGTATGGCTTTTTCTGAAAAAAAAAATTATGATTGTGAATTAATTATTTTAAACATTATGGCGGTCCAAAATAAATGTTTTGTTTATCTGTGTGGAAGATATCTGACGTTTGGTATCTCTGGATCGTCAGTTAGTGTGGAAAAAAAACGGATTAATGACTGAGATTGACAGTGAGTGCCTGGCAACGACTTGTTGTGAAGTAAATGCAATGTAACGGGGGAGAGAGAATGCAACATCTAGTGGCTGAATGTTATCAATGTCAAGGCACCTTAAATGTTATGTGTGTAACTGTATTGTTGATGGTGTAAGTGTGTTCTACAATGTTTTTACAGTTCATTCATTGTTACACATTTACTAGTGAATGTGGTTCAACTACAAGTGATGTTCAATTGTTACCAGTCTCCCCAATGTGAATGCTAGGATGGGTTTATTGTTGTGCGGATGGTCTGTTGTTGCTACCACTAAAGCTGCTGTCCACTTTGACATTTTTGCTGAGTTCTTCCCACCCGTGAACTTAACTCCGAGCTTAAAGGACCAGTGTGTAGGATGTAGTGGCATCTAGTGGTCAGGTTGCAGATTGCAACCAACTGAATACCCCTCCGCTCACCCCTCCGTTTCCAAGCATGTCGTAGAACTACGGTGGCCTTCAGGTAACGTAAAAACGTGAAAGGCTCTCTCTAAAGCCAGTGTTTGGTTTGTCCATTCTGCGCTACTGATTGGTAAGGACAAAAAAAAAAAAAAAAATGACCTTCTGTCCTGACAAGAAATCAGCTAAGATGAACACAATGTCAGAGTGAATGGATGTGAGTGAAATGTAATAGCAATTCAGTCTGCTTTATGGCCAAAAAACAATAAGTGATAAGCCAATATCAGCCCTGCCAATATATCGGTCAATGCATAGTCTAACATTAGTATAGCTTTGTCAGCTGTGAAGGTATACACAGGAGAACAGCTGTGCATGTGCAGCTGCAAATTTCCACATCTCTGTTTTTTTTTCTCCATCTCTTGTCATGTTTCTCCCTTTCACACTGATACAAACACAAATTCACACCGGCAAGCCTCGCGTCTTTATGACACAAACACATTACACCTCCAACGAGATTTCTTTTTCCTAACCTCATATCTCGCTACATGTTGCCCGAGGCCACACACACACACACACACGCAGCGTGGCTGGCTGCTCATTCTCTCCTGCCACCTCGCTGTTTCTGCTCGCCGGGATCCGGCGTCTCATTTTACCTGGATCTCACGGGGGCCCATCGACTCCACACCAAATCTAATAATACCGGCTAATGCCTCCATCACACTCCCGTAATGAGCTCGCCGTGTGCATCGGGGACTCGATCACAGAAAGAATCTACACACAACCAGCAGGATAAATCACTGTGATGGACTTCATCAGAAATGCGTGGACAGAAAACAAACAGATTCAGGGGATTTTGAGCAACCACACAAGCTGTTTTCCGGTTTGCGACGCCGTTATCTGCCAATGCTTAAATGGAAAGAGATAAATTATTGAAATTTCCCATCTAATCTAAACCCAAAGAGAGATTTTTTTTATAGAACGAAATTGCAGTTTAGCCCATTATGAAGTGATGAAAACACTTTGAAATCCACTGTATCAACTCTAAACTGCTGGGGGTGGAGAAGCAGAGGATTTCGGGGGATAATTTCGGGGGATACTTTTATCAAATGTAATATTTCATGGCAATTTCAATTATAAGTTTCAAGATCACACAGGGCCACTCTTATAATTAACAATAACCCAAGTGAACTGCAGTGAACCTGAGGCCCTGGAGGGTCTGGGGCCCCTTGGTAGTTGCCTGTTTTGCCCAGTTGATAATCCAGGGGCGTGTCTAGATAACCCGCAAATTGCGAAATTGGATCTGAGATCTGCAAAAACTTGCAAAACTCTCATGAGACTCACAGCCCGACGACTGATCCTAACCTTTACTATTCAAGATCAATGCCTAACCTTAACTATCTTGCAATAGTTTCCCCAACTTGCGGGTTCCCTTCTAGACACTACCGTAATAGCATCTCTTGCCATGGTTTCATCTGATTCATTGTTATCTGACTATAATGTCCCTGGTCACATTTATCGCAATCTCGGAACCCATCGGCTATTGATCTGACAACGATTCCGAGCTTCTGGAGGCAATGGCCAATATTTCAGGGGTTGAGTTAGAACAAAACGTGAAAATCTCTTAAATTTGTGTTAACCACAGACCTTATTTCACGCATCTAACCAAAAACTCATTCAAAAAAACATTGACTTCGACAAGTGCAAAAATGCTAACTCATTTTCGGATTTTAGAACGCTGTATTCTTCTTTTTGAAGAAGAATACAGCACTCTATGAGTAGACTGGGTGATGTCTTTGTCATAGTAGGATTCATAATTTAGCTTCCGGTGTAGCCAGGCCAAGACTTCCTCTTCCATGTGTTGCTCATTGTTTACAGTCCGATTAGCAACTTGAGACGCAAGACTGAAGTTGGAGTTGAGAGACGACCTGTACGACCGGATTGTTTCACAAGTAGCCAGTTTACAAGCTAATTTTAAGATGAATCGTCGTTAGACGATTGCCGATGGGTTCTGAGATTGTATTTTGTCCAATGCGTTCCCCCTCTCCACAACCAAAGCCCGCTCAAACGTGATTGCTCAATACTAAACTTTGCAGTCCTGTTTTTACTCTGCCTGTCGTGCATTCCTCGGTCCCTATCTGACTTCCTTGTCAGAAATAAAAGATCAAAAGAAAAACTCTCTGATCTCATAATTAACTATCCAATTAAGATGGCTGTTCAAAGTCAAGCTTGCCTGCTAGAGCAAAGACAAATTTGTGTTTGTGGTCAATAGATAAAAGAAGAAAGTGAAAAAGTGTTGCACTATATCCCACATTAGAGAAGCCAATAGACACTGTATTTGGATTTCTGACATTATTCAATGTGACTTCTGTTTTAAAAATTGAAGCAGCCCTCTCCTCACACTTCTTCATCTTTTTCCTCTAAAAGTGTCTCTCTCGCGTATGAACATATGAAATATTACTCGCACAATGATTTGAATTACACAAATGCACATAAAAATAAAAAATGCAACAGCAATGTGACGTCAGTGACCTTAAATATTTATACACAAGAGATTTAATGTGTTCAAATGAAACCAAACCTAATCTTTATTTAATACGAGGGCTTGATATACGTATGTAAATGTTTTGATAATGGATTTCTATTCACGGATATGGTGATGCCTCAAAAATTAATGTAAGAGCAATTTAGTGTATAAGGGAGATGTGAAATTTTGAAATTAATAGTGAAATGGCTTCATATTCTGACCTGAAACATTTGTTTGACCTTCCTGCGCGGCAGATTGACATTCAGCTTGTGGAGAAGTTGGTAGATCTCTTCGATGTTCAGGAGACCGTCTCCGTTCTTATCGGCTTCCTCAAACGTCTGCTTCAGCCACGTTACACACACACATTAAGGAAAATGAGGTGTGTATCAATTATCATAAACTCTGGATACAAAGTGACATAAACACTCAATTTGTATCCTTTGTTTGAAGGATATTGGTCGTGTGTACGCTGCCGTTTGGCCAGCGAGTCCTCGTCACTGATCCCGGCCATCAGGTAGCGGAGGCCAGTTATCCAGGTTCTGGCTTCTTCTGCATTTGTCGTCACCAGGTCGAGGGACTCCATGTGGTTTCCGTGGTACACTGTGAAGCAGCAGGCCGGGTCAAAGGTGCCTTCTGCATGCCGATGGAAGATGTCCGATTGACCGCCCTCTGTCACTTTGTACAGCGAGTCAATGGTGACTGGGGAAGTTGGGTGGAAAAGAAAAGACCAGTTTGGTTATTAGTAAAAAAAAAAAGGCTCAGTAGATTTCTGTCTAGTCAACATTGAATTACAACTTGAATGATAAGGCTCGTGATATTCTATGTTTCTATGTACAAAAATGAATTTATCCTACAATATTCACTGACCTCCATTGTTGTCCAAAAACTATTAAAAACACATCCATGAGCCACTGGGTGACATTTCCTTCATTACCGTGAGCATGGGCACTGTAGTTTATTTTGACTCAAGCCCACCAACACGTTCTCATCCCAACTCGTCACATACCGCTGCTTTGTCACGCTCCCTTGGCGTCACTTTATTTTCAGCATCAAAACCACTATAGTTACCCTTGGTGTCACTTTAGGTTTAGGCAACAAAATCCCTATAGTTAGGTTTTGGAAAGAAATACATGGTTGGGCTTAAAACTACTACATTTGTACAGTGAAAATGACACTGAACGTTGTGAACATGGGACACGAACAAACAGCTGATTGTAACGTGACGCACGGAACATGAACAGCGGTCTCTTGGATGAAAGCCTTGTTTGTTGGACCCATCCACCTGTGTCTTTTCGCTCTTTAAACTACATCAACACACTCCCGCCACAAATTCTCTGAGCGTTTACTGTTGCCACAGATGGGTTAAGATTATAATTAATGGAACGCCCAGTGCGTTTCATACCAGCACTAAAGAGTGCCTTGTGCAGCGGTACTGAACGCTGACTGCTGTGACAAGTAAGGGATAATGTACAGCGAGGGGTCAACCGGTCAGGGTTTATTTCATGATAGCAGGGAATTTGTATTAATCTGCAGATGAAAATAGTCATCCTAAAATCTAGTATGTGTACTACTGTTTGCATAGTGTTTGTTAAAGACTACAGTGCACAAGTGCTATAAAGTATTGGGTCTTTTAAAAAAGTCAAACTCTATGTGTGTGACCTGTTTTTTAAAGATTTACTGTTCAGTAGGGATGAATGGGGCTTGGGGCCGAGAGCCACAAACATGGTAGGGAAGTCGGAAAGTATTGAAAGGCAGACTAAAACATTGTTGGTTTATTATGATTTGCTGAAATTGGAAAAACATAGAATAACACCAGCCTTACCCTTTAACACTGTGACCATCCCCAGTATAATGACAGAAGGATGGAGTCGACAGAATAATCAGACACGTTTAAAATGGAATAATGGGAAAAAAACTTGCTTATCTTTTTCAAGAATAACCATGACCAAAATTAACTGAGTTCCTCTCTTTCTCAGCTTTTCTCTATCATGTGTAAAAAAAACAATAAAAAAAAACAGAGTAAGCAGTTCCTGTAGGCTACAGAGTGCATCACGGTTTAATGAGATTGGAGTACAAACTCAGCTATTTTTGATTCTGTGTCTTTGTTAGGGAAGAGAAACAGCCTGCAGTGAACTACGTCCTGTTCTACATATTTACACATGTCTCTTCACCTTGCTTGTCTTCTCCTCACGGTAGTGTGAACTTTTAACACGGCATCGTTCAATTCAATCAATTCGTTAATGACCCTCATCAATGCACTAATGTGTTTTCCTCAGAACAATGAACTGTAATGTTTTGGGGAAACATCATTGTGTTTGATTAATTGATTAAAGAATTAATGAGTCTATTCAATTAATTGCCTTTTTACCCACCCCAAAATACTTTGTCATAATCCATTCCAAAATTATCTCCATCCTTTTCCCCATTACACTCTCATCCCGTTACATAATCTCATCTCTGAAATTGTGATATGACTGAAAGTAACAATGGGGCAGCCTTATGTTGATCCTGCTCAGACAGATAGCACACACACACACTAAAAGAAAGAACTGGGCAGCTGTTTGTTTCTCTTAATCGTGTCAATGGAGAGGATCTAAGAGGCTTATCTTATGCTGACAGCCTACACATACACAAGTAAGGACAGGTCCATAGACAGACGTATGCTTCAGTAGGTTGAAACATGAAACAAGTAAAGTAAAAAAAATTGACAGTGATGCTTGAGGGGGCCATGAAATATATGATGATAATCCCCTCAGAGCCAGAGCCCTTTGTAGCATGATACCTGCTACAAACAGGCGTACAAAGCTCAGGATTTCACATCCTGAATTATGTTTGTGGGTTATGGGTTTAAGAAGGCAAAAGCACTTACGTTAAGGTGAGGAAAAGATTGTGGTTTTGGTTAAATGTTAAAGGTGCAGTGTGTAGGATTTGGCGGCATCTATCGGTGAGGTTGCAGGTTACAACCAACTGAAATTTTGTGTGTGTGTGTGTGTGTGTGTGTGTGTGTTTGTGTGTGTGTGTGTGTGTGTGTGTGTGTGTGTGTGCGCGTGTGTGTGTGTGTGTGTGTGTGGATACAATACTGTATGAAGTCATTCAAATGACCCCAGATAACTGAGATACTCAGGATAAGCAAGTGAAAAGTTTCGGGAGCCTGCTTATCGTTTTTTTCTAAATGAGCTGAAAGTGATCAAACATGAAAGAAATCCTCCAACTGTATGTGTCATTTCCTCTTTGATTTATAAGGAATATTGTACTGTGATTGATCCATGCAACTTAAAGGTACAGTGTTTAACATCTCGCTATCTTGCAGTGAGGTTGCAGATTGCAACCTTTCCCATGTCCCAAGCGTGTAGGTGAACTACGGTGGCCGACGCATAAACGTGAAAATGCCCCCTATGAAGTCATGTGTTGGGTTTGTCTGTTCTGGGCTACTGTAGAAACAAGGCGACTGGCTCCGTGAAGAGGACCCGCTCCGTATGTAGATATAAACGGCTCATTTTAAGATAACAAAAACACAACAATTCATATTTTCAGGTGATTATACGCTAAAGAAAACATACTTAATATAATAATATTTCTGCCAATAGATCCCCCTAAATTCCACACACTGTTACTTTAATAAACACTTTGTGTCACACGCTTCAAGTCACTGTGGACTCTTTCTGTATTAAACCAAGACCACAATCTTTCCCTAAACGTAACCAAGTGCTGCCAGTGCCTAAACATAACCATACAAATCTTTAATAATGTTGTAGTTGTTGTGAACGGATATTGTTTTGCAAAATCATTTTAGAAGAAAACAAATGCAATATTTAGTCTGTGAACATTTTACTTGATCAGTTCAGTGTCAACATTTTTGCGCCTTGCCATGTTCGTTAATTACAACATTTCTTTGTTAAAGGCAGAATAGGATTTGTTGGTTGAGGGTGAAAACGAACCCCAGATTCACTCTTATGGAACGAGCTTTGTCCGCTTGGTGTTTTGCCTCGCTATATTTGCGTGAGTTTTTTGCTGCTGTGTCCGCCATTTTCGTAACTTCCTCTTAGATGCGTGCTTATGATCTGGCACGCAGAAACATCCCAAACACAGCAAAAGAGAATATAGACCGAGCAGGGCAGGGTCTCTGCAGATACACACCGCTACACACTTCTAGTGGGTCATAAGTGATGACTGAGATGGATTATTTTTGTATGAGTCTATAATGTATTGTTTTTTAGGAAAATCCAATTCATTCTGCCTCTGCTACTCAGTCTGTAAAATATGATGCTTTCAATTGACAACTTGGTTAGTAATTTTATCATTCGCCTTTGTTTTCTCTTCCAAATAAGTTTGTCTAGCCTGGTTTGTTGCTGACTGCTCATTTTTCTTACCCTTTAGACTTTTTAGCAAAGTAGTAGAAACTCCAGTGATTTAGAGTTGCACAAGTGTGGGCATAAATTTAGAAAACAATGGTCTAAAAACAAGCAGCAAACGCTGAGATATCCAGATTTTTAGTCTCTAGTAAAGGTCAAGCTCCAAAAATGCAAGAACCTACAATTCCCTTGATGCAACTCCATAACGTCTTTCATTAGACCTACATCTTTCAAACTCCACACCGTGTTATGTATGTGCGTGTGCCCATGCATACTCACTTTTGGCCTTCTCACTCTTGCGTGACGGCCTCCAGCGAATGCAGGAGCGATGATCATCCAGGTAGAAGAGTCTCACCAGCCCTTTGGATCCTGCCTTCAGCTTCACCATCTGTGTCCCGGACTGCATCACACTCATGCATCGCTCCACTGCAGAAGAAAAACACACAAACACAAACACTGGAGTCAGTGGAGCTCTATATTAAGACACAAAGGGAACAGGTGTCTGGCTTTACTTGTCTTTTCTCAGGAAGAAGTGAGGCAAAGTGTCACAGTGTCGCACAATTAGCGGAGTCGCCAGCAGCTGATGTGGGTCAGAGTCCAAGCAGCAACAGAGATGCGACTGTGTGGACACACAGGGCTGCTTTTCTGTTTCCCGCTGACCTGCTGCTGAAAGCAACCGAGCGAAGGAAGAAAGAGAGAGATCTCATAGAGAGAGACAGAGCTGATGTGTGGTTCTCTGTTCTAAGCTTCACAGAGGGCCTGTAGGCTGATCAAGAAGAAATCTACACATCATGCTGAGGCAGGTGGAAGATACTGCTACATGAAAGGCTGCCTAAAACGTAGTAAAACCGTTTTAATCTTGCAGTGATGATTTAAAATACGGGTTTACCCAACCAAAAAAAACAATATACTTTGCTACTTGCCTCTGCAGATAGTTTTGCTTTTTTTGTGATTGGATTTTCAGCCTCTTGCCCAGTACAACAGAGGTGCAATTTAGTTTGCATTGAAAGATGACTTAAAAAATGCAAAGGCAAAATATCTTTCCAGAATCGGTGTCCCTGTTATGCTGGATTGTCCACAAACCTCAATTTGCATTGGAACTATTTCTTCGGTAGAAACTAGTCCCAATTAAATCTGTCCAATGGAGGTTTGTGGATCATCCAGACTAACAGGGACACTGATTTCATAATGAAATATGTGCAAGTGTTGTGATACTGTGCAAACTAACTGCTGGATAGCTGCAGAGGTTAAGTGAGAAAATTCTGCTTTATTTTGTAATTTGGGACGACGGCTGTTCTGAAGCCTCGAGTTTGGCATTTTGGCCGTCGCCATCTTGTTTTTTTGCAACCAGAAGTGACACGAGAGGGTGGAGCTATTGTAATTTTTCTTTGTTTTATCATTTTATCATATATCATTTGTGTGTGAAGCACTTTGTAACGGTGTGTTTTAAAAGGTTCTATATAAATAAAGCTTTAATTACTTACTTACTTACTAAGAGCAAATTAATACTGAATAAGACATTTTTAGGTGACCTAAACTTTCATGAACTGAAAACACACTGTGAAAGGATTAAAGTTGTTAGACCAAACGCGGACAGCACCCAGACCGGACAACACCATGGTAGCAACCTGTCAATTACAAGGTAGCCCCGCCCTAAAGCATACCCTGCTTTATGGTCTATTTGACTCTAAATGTGAACATAAAATACTAAATAAAAATCATGTTGTATTGAAGAAGACTTGAAACTAGCGATTGAGACCATAAACTCATGTTTACAATGTTTACTGAGGTAATAAATCAAGTGAGAAGTAGGCTCATTTTCTCATAGACTTCTATACAATCTGACTTATTTTTGCAACCAGAGGAGTCGCCCCCTGCTGGCTATTAGAAAGAAAGCAGGTTTAAGGCACTGCTGCATTGACTTCACTTTTCTAACCCAGATGTTTCCCACTGAGGTGAATTCACCCTTTAAACAGGTTGAATTGGATGTTGGGTAGCAAGGTGTTGGTACCAGTTGTTACTGCATCACGGCTGATTTAAATACTGTGGTATTTATAAACGCCTCTGCCCCATCAGCTTGAACACCGACACACCCACAAGCTGAATGCAAACCAGTGCTTAACATTTTCACGTTGAGCGCAGGCAGATGACAGCTCACCTTCTGTTCCTGCAATGCATTGTTGTGCTACAGAATACAGAATGCATCATATGCTCTGAAAGGAAAACTCAATTTCTAGCAATCATCTACGGGCGACGGTTCAATTAAAGACACTTGAAACGAAAGAGGGAAGGAAAATAATGGTGGAGTGCTCAGAAGAGGAGAACAGAGAGGGACTGAAATGATGGTGAGAAGTGACTTTGTGTTTGATTGCTTGACTGCCTGGCACTGTCCGGCATCGAGAAAGGATAAAAGACGAAACTTCAAACTTTTTACTTTTGGTGACAGCTGGTGGCAGGGATACAGACGGGGATGACAGCCGAGAGATTGTGGGATTTCCGTCCTCATTAGTGGAGTGTGTGCATGCATATGTGTGTGTGTATACGTGCGTGTGTGTGAGTGCATGTGTTTGGCTATGGATATGTGTGTGTACTGTAGCACGTGTTTTCATGTA
Organism: Sebastes fasciatus; assembly: GCF_043250625.1. Lineage (NCBI taxonomy): Eukaryota > Metazoa > Chordata > Actinopteri > Perciformes > Sebastidae > Sebastes > Sebastes fasciatus. Next base: position 23,144,283 of record NC_133801.1, read on the forward strand.
GGCATGCAATATGTCTTCATGTCTACAGTCTGTTTACATGCATCAGTATACACATAGAATTTGTCTTTACATAAAAAGCTTGAAAAACAGCATTGTTAACAGATCATGTGAAGAAATGTTCATATTTATAATTCACTCTATACAGCCTTGGCTGTGAAGTACTCAGGAACTATATTTTACTATCATGGGACATAAGTCCCACTCTCTTCACAAGACTCTCTTTCCCCTCTCTTAAACATCAGTTTAGTTTGATGATAACTCTTGACTGCAGTGAAAGAACAGAAACCCATATAGTTGAAGAGGATGCAATAAAAATGTGCCTCAATAGAGCTGTCGACTTTACAGCCTCCACTCTTGAGCTGATAAGAGTTCAGGGGCTTTCTTAAGGACACTTCAGTTGGTCGGATGCTTGTCAAGGACAGGCCATCCTTGTAAGAGGCAATATCCAAGAGGCACACCAATCCTTAAATTATCTACTGGTGCTGAATCATAACGGGTAGTGAAAGATGAAATAATTCCTGGGCACTGCCAACCCGTTCTCATTCCCACGGCTCAAATACTGACTCTTTGTCACGGCCGACGGCATTCAATATTGCCACACAAGGCACACTTTCGCACCAGGCTTTCCATAACAATTTAAACCCATCTGTGGGAACAGTAAACACTCAGGGAAAGTGCTGCGGTGACGTAGTTTAAAGAGTGAAACAGAAACACAGGGCGGGCGGGTCTAACAAACACAAGAAGGCTTTCATCCAGGAGACTGCTGTTTGTGTCCCATGCATTACGTTTCACTTTACAATCAGCTGTTCCTTCGTGTCCCGTGTTCACAACGTCATGTCACATTTGCACTTTAAAAAACATAGTCGTTTTAAGCCCAACCATGTAGTTTTTTCCCAAACCTAAAAGAAGTTTTGTTGCCTAATCCTAAACAAGTGTTTTTGTTTAATTTACAACATTAAGTACGTGTTTACTGCAACCGAAAAGTGACACCGAGTGGTCTGACAAAGCGTAGAGAGTCAGTATGTGACGAGGTGGGATATCCATCCATGGATCTGGGTTACACCTGGATCGTAGTTGCTGCCGCGGCCCTGCTTGACACCCACTGCTACTATCATTATTATCGGCCTTTTTATTAATAGTAGTAGTCATATTTCTATTATTCTCTCAACCAAATCGGTCGAGGCAGATGGCCGCCCAGCCAGAGCCTGGTTCTGCCCAAGGTTTCTACACGTTAAAGGGGAGTTTTTTCTTGTCAATGTCGCCTAAGAATGTATGCTCATGGGGGATCTTTTATAGGGTCTAGACCTGCTCTATATGAAAAGTGTCTTGAGATAACTTCTGTTATGATTTGACGTTATATAAAAATAAATTGAATTGAATTGAATCAAATTGTTTGTTCCCAATTCTTCTTTTTTTCCTACGCAGACATGCCTGATAACAGTTCAATCAGAGATGGTCTTCTTTAGGTAAAGACATTAAATGCGAACACACAATATAAACCATTTAGATAGATTTCAGATGCTGCTCTGATCTGTTACATAATACCGGACCACACCACTGCTTGCAACCAAGGGAGGTTTAAGATATTGTCGACAACTCAATGTGTGCAATCCCAGACTGCCAAAAAGGGAGGTGAGAACTAGAAGGAATTTCACACCTCTTTGAACTTTAATCCCTCAACGTGATGGGAATCTTCTACAACACACGGTTTAAGACAGCAGGAGGACTCACAAGAACAGCATACCGTAGTTTGGGTGTGAAAACAGTTGTCAACTACAAGCCTTTATGAACTGGTACCAAAATGTACTATAATACCAATCTTAATCATGAACCCATTATCTAATAGCATTTAGCTCTGCTCAGGGTTCCCATGGCACATTTCCAACATTTTGGACCAATGAAGAAAATAAAGTCTGCAGCAAAGACCACATTCACACATTAGCAGTAGTACCCCAGGATAAATCAAAACACTTTTTTATCGTTATCATTATATTTCAAAAATTTGCATTGCATGTTTTTCAAAAATTCCTGGTTAAAGGACCAGTTAGGGGGATTTATTGGCAGAAATGGAATATACTGTTAATAAGTATGTTTTCTTTAGTGTTTAATCACCTGAAAATAAGAATTGTTGTGTTTTCGTTACCTTAGAATGAGCCGTTTATAAATTAACGTGCCCTCTTTACGGAGTCTATATTGCACCACATGTTTCAACAGTAGCCCAGAATGGACAAACCAAACACTGCTAAATTGTCCTGCTTGGGCCGGAGTCAATAATGTTACTTGCTCCCGATGCCGCTACTCTCTCTCTCTCTTGCTTCACTACTCACTTCCTGTACAAACACACTCTACACACTGGCTTTACTCCAAAAGACCTATGCTACAACTGGCTCTAGAGAGAGCCATTCGCGTTTTCGCATTGGCCACCGTAGTTTTCCTACACGCGTCGCACAAGAGAGAGGCTTCAGTTGGTTGCAGTCTGCAACCTCCTTGCTAGATCCTACACACTGCTCCTTTAAGATGTTAGGTATATACTGTATGTATCCTACAACCAAATGTACAAATGCCTGTAATCAGAGATGTTATTTTCTGCAAAAAAACAAAACCATGTTAGAAAGCAAGCATGGAAAATCTGACAAGGGAGCCTAATGACTCAATCTTCTGGGTTTAAAAAACTGCAAACTGTAACAGTTTATTAGCCCCTTGGAAATATGAGAAATTACAAAATGTTCTAACGTTGTAAGACATTTGTAATCTTCTTTCCTTCAAGGAATCACGGAGGCACACACACGTATTCACAAGAATATTAAAATGCATTTTCTGAGACGACATGGTTGATTATCTTCAAAGACAAGTAAAGTCAAACCTCTCATGGATCGAAAACACATATATAAGCATACTTAACACGCTGAGCAGAGTACTTGTTAAAAGGCTCTCTGTCCTGGGGAGGGGCTTAGCAATGACACAAATTTTGTTCTCGATATTCGATGACTTCTTTGAGTCAGAGATGCTCTCTCCAGGGACAATATTAAACACATACAAGCGTAAGCACATGGCCCTGAGCTGTGTTTGTTATCTCCAAAGGTGCATGACAAATGCATCTTGAATGCACTAATGGTCACACAACCTGCCATGCTGATAACACAGTGGAGTACGTGGGAAGAGAAACAAGCAGTCATAAATAAAACAGTAAACTTGGGATCTTTCCTCAAACAGACTTCACTACTGGCTTACCAAGGCAAGTCTTGGCATCCTGAGACACCATGTGGAGAAGTTGGCCTTCAGGGCTTTAAGGGTTTATTTTAACCCAAACCACGATCTTTTCCTAAACATATTCGAGTAGGTCTGTTGCTAAAACCTAAGGAGATTTCTGTCAGAAAGCCCTGAAGGTAAACTTCTCCCATCTGCATGATTATCAACAAACAAAAAGAAAATGACATCACATATTGGAAGAAAACAACAAAACAAAGAGACAATTAAAATGTTACCTGTAACTAAAGAGAGACTCAGCGTGCACAGCCCAGCTATAGAGAAAGGTCGGCATAGACACAGCTGGAGGAGAGACTCTGCTCCCGATGTGAAAGACAAAGAGTCAGAACCACATTTCCTCACCTCATGCCCCAAACACCAGGCCCCGAGAAATGAACGCTTTTACAGTATAATAAAAAATACACCCTGAATTTGAAAGCATAGCAGATAATAGAGAAACTCCCATATTTACTTGGGAAAATGCCCAAATGTGAGATGATTGCTGCACAATTCATCACCTCATTTTATGACCTGTGGAAAACTAGTGGAAGCTGAGAAACGCAACTCTGTATTCAGAGTTCATTGTTTGATTTTCTTTCTTTTTTTCTTTTTTGTATACATCAGTCAACCTGGTTAGTAGGCCTATAATTTATCTGGTTTATTAAAACCTGACTAATATACATTATTTGATTTGTAAATAATGTAATGACTACATGTTGCTATTTTAACATGGTTGCTATATATGATTAGAATATGATTAATCATTTGATCATTCTTAATTATTCCTTGCTCTCTCCACTGATAGTGATACCCACTGTGTGATTGAGGGTCTTATGTAAGAGATAAATACACACCCTAACCCTCCATCAACGCACACTTCCACAGTCTCTCACAGAGAGCGAGGGTTACTGTGTTCTGCTATTTTCTTCATTTTATGAATTGTACCTTTTTCTTTATAATCTCATTATTACTTGACACATTGGCAATATTGTCCTTGTTACATTAATGCCAATGAAGCATATTGAATTGAATTGAACTAGCGTTGTTCCAACTCCTTAGAGATGAAGGAAATAATGGGACACTGAAGAGACAGAAAGACTCGCAGAAAGAGAATTAATCAGAAACCAAGAAAATAGGCCAATTTTGCATTATTTATCTCATATAGCCACTTCTGAAATTCACAGCTTCGTTAACGCTGGAATTTAATGGAGGTCACTGTCAAATGTGAGCTTACTGTAGTATTGATCATATATCTGCAGTCTCTGCTGCAGTGAACATGCATGTTCTTCTGGGATCTTCGATCTCACACCATTTCAGGCTACAAAATCCACAACTCAGACATGACAAGCTTCCAGCGACACTTCTCATGCCCCATTCTCCCACAATTCCAGAGGAGTATAAATATGTAAGAGTGTTTTTCCGAGAGGCAGTCAGATATATTTCACAAGAAAATGTGAAAAGGGAATATAGAAGTCTGCTTTTTTTTCCTCCAGCTCAACAGCTCTCCAGAAATAGAGGACTGACATGTGCAGGTATCAATTTATCATCTGTTTTTCTGTTGCTTTGTACCGAAACACAACTGATATTACTCATTCAGCCGATTATGCTGTTATCAGGCCATTAAATAGGTGTTATCCGTCGCTATAAGCACCATAGATGTGGGTCAATAGGGGCCCACTACACCCAGTAGTTGGTTTTATCATCTATTCACATGGTAGATCACCGCAGGAAAGAATAAATGAACACAACAGCGACCTCTAGCGACCGTAGTAATTATGACATGAGCAGAAGCGGAAGTCAGGCGCTGTATAGACGGCCTGAAACTCCATATCGGGGGCGATAGATGGGACAAATCACAGGGTTTTCACCCAGACAGGGGTTTACATCCCACGTGAAACCAACAACGTGTAGTTGTCTTTGTGTTCACAAGCGTTAAGTTTCACTTTCACTTTTGAAACGTAGTTACTTAAGTCAAAACACAATGTTTTTCCCTAAACCTCACTATGTGTTTTTGTTACCTAAACCTAAAGAAGCCGTTTTGTTTGTGTTAAAAATATAGCGTTTCATTCCGTTACAATATGTTAAAACGTGTTGCTTTTAAGTTTCACTTTCACTTTTACAATGTAGTAGGCCCCTAATGACCCACATCTATGGTGCTTATTGCAACCGATAACGCCTATTTAATGGCCTGTTTTTATTGCTTTTTGCTTCGTTCTCCAGTCGTCTATCTATCCCTCTTACTCCTTGACATTTC